>NC_068323.1:8374550-8634550 GCF_025860055.1 Xyrauchen texanus
ATGCCACCACCACTCCATTTCTGTGAGAGTCGATGTGCACACCCTGACGAGTCAATGAACAGAGAAATATAGACATTATTTTGACTATTATTGTATATTTTTATTATTTTGAAAAACAAAAGCTTTTCCATTAAGTTTTTTTTTATTTTTTAAAACTTAATTAGTGAGTCAGTAATCTGATTACAATTTTAGCTTAGTTAGTCATTTGTAGCAAATTACTTTTTTTTGAGTAACTTCCAGTCACCAATGCTGTCTTCGCACTAGTTGTAGACGCTAATGACAAACTAGTTTGAAATTTAGTCAACCAGTTGTTGGGTGAGCAACAGCTAATCCTAAAGTGTGTCGTGCAAAAGAGTGCAAGAGAAGGATGAAGCATTGGAAAGAAGAACTAAAAACAAACACACAACAACAAATATCAAACTGCTCGTCAATACCTTTCACCTCTTTTTACCTATCTGTGCAAAATGCATATTAGTGCAAAAACAACTGCAAGCGTTTTCACCATGCCGTTTGCTGACATATCAAGAATCAACTCTTTCACTGCAGTGTGTGCAAGTTTGTATAAGAATGATTTTAGAGATCATAGTTACAGTTGGGGAGAAGAATGCTCTTGTAATTGTTGCACCAAACCTATGATTAGTTGGGTAAAGTACGCACACGCATGAGGTATTTAAATGTGCGCAGGTCTACAACCATCCATCTTGTAGTGTATACTTTGCACAACTGCAGTAAGGAAGAAATGTCATCAAGGAACATTTGATTCCAGTATCTCTGAAACAAAAACTTCCAAAATGGACTTGCTCACAATGAAGTGAGATCCCAGAACTGCTGACTCTCAGATTTCTCATCTGTAAAGTTTTATTAACATCTCATGGGCACATCAAGCAAGCCCAGAGTCTCTGGCGGTTCTGTCTGGTGTTGTAATAACTGTTGACAGGGATCCATGAGGAATAACAGGTCATTCCAAGATCAGACAATAGCGGTACGGAGTTCAAATAATAGTTGGTTGTGTAAACAGCGCAAAATTAATGGCTTATTTCAAGGAAGCCTTCGAAGACTTCAGACCTGTGTCATAATTACCACCAGTGTAGGTTTACCGAAAACAGGAGTGCTTTTACAATTTTTTGGGACATTTTAGGTTAACAAGTAGACAGAAATTGATCCAAGTAATTGTTCCAGTGTTCCAGCTATTTAAAATATTGAACGCATTATGGATTGTTGGCTTGTCTCTGCTGTTCGAGAGTATGTTTAATGAATAGAAGTCTTGTAAATGCTATTATTATCTGTCAAGATATAATAGTTTATGCTAAAATCACTTTTCGATAATGAGTGTGTCTCTTTTATTGGCTTTGTCAATATTCTTAACAGAGCTGCACAGTATTAACACTTCAGTTTTTCATGGCAGTGGTAGGAAAGCTACTTTGAAACTGAAGCTTCCCAAGTTACAAGCTACTATTAACATAAAGTAGTTAAATTACAGTACAGCTGCTGTTTTAAAGTATTTAGTTTATATTATGTCAATATTACATAAATATTATTACATAGCAAAACCATAGTAACCACAAAATTAACCATGTTTGCTTAACCTGTTGATGAACGCCCCCTTTTTGAGCACAAACCATGAAAATGACATACCTGAACTGAAATGGTTGTATTTAAGGGACCCTTTGGAGTATGGACACAGTTGTAGTATCTTTTGAAAGAAGATACTTTGGGCTTTATTTCTCAAGTATCCGAATTAATATATGTTGTTATATTTTAAAGTTAGAGAAGCTGAAGTTTAAAGTAATGGAAATATTTTGTGCTGAACATGCTTTTATAATCTAACAAATACAATAATAAAAGTGCCAAGACAACCCAGAAATACAATGTTCTCAAAGCCACATGTCTAAAGAAGTTTCGTTTCTAATCTGAAGATGATCTAATAATAAATGAGGTTCCTGCAGCTTTTTTCTCTGTAAAATCGCTGTCGGTGTACAGAGTAAAATTAAGGCACTGCCTCTCAAGACAACACAAAATCTGACGGCACTGCTCGGCTATTATGAATAAAACTACGCTGCATTTTTATAAATAGACTTTGGAGACAGGCTCCTTTTGTTTATGAGACTCTAATATATAATATAATATACAGTTTTACAACATGAATGCTGCTCAGATTGCAGTTTGTTGAAGATCGATGACGAAGGTTCATTCTTTCTGGCAAGATCTCATGTAAATAATGGAGAATATATCAATATTTCTCACATTTATCACTTTTATGGACAAAAAGTGCTATTGGATGTTTTTCATTGAACGCTTGTCATGGACAATTGACCCAAGTGTGTTGAACTGGATTCATCTGGCGATCGTGTTTTCAATAATAAATGTATGAAGTCCCGTTTTGATATTGCATATTTTCATTTGTACTCCTGCACAAATAACTCAATTGCTGTTTCTGGAGCACTGCTATCGTGAAACAGAGATCTGATATCAATGTTGAACCCTTAGACCTTTGAAAAGATGGATAATTTGTTAACATTTATAGATGGTAAAGTATATATTAAATGTAAGCAGAGTGACATCACCACCGCGTGCAGACGATTGCGTATCAACAGGTTGTCATGGTTACTACAATAATACTATAGTAAAACCCTGGTTAATTAATCGCGATTAATCGCATATACAAATATTTGCTGAGAAAGCCCCTCATATAACAACATATTCTTCACTGTATAAACTGCGTGTTGCTCATAAAGCTGAAATTTCACTTACTGCCCTCTGGAGTAAACAGGTGGTACTACAAGCTTGCGTTTCTCAGAAATCTTCCATATGATGGTCCAGGGCATTGCGATTATTTGCGTAAATTATTTTAACAGGTTATTTTTAGTCAAATTAGTCACACTGAATTAACGCGTTAAATCGACAGCTGTAATATATATATATATATATCTGAATGAAATCATTAAAATGAGTTCCCCACACTAAATATAGGGGAATCGTTTGTGTAAAGGTGAGTGTGTTTGTTTACTCCATCTTCATTGCTGCAGTCACGATACAGTGTGACAACTGTAGCTTTTTGTGATGCTACATCGCAGCTCATTGTGAAAATGTCACTTGTTGCTTGAAAAGAGAGACTTTTGTATACAAAAATAGCTAATGTAGTTAAGTTAGTTGCGTCACTACTTCTAGTTAACTGCTCAACATCATGGGGTCATTGGGCCTTAAAGGTGAGATTCGTTATTTCTGTGACACTAGCATCACCAAATGGAACTGCAAAAATAACGTTTTCGTACACACTCTCTCATCTGCCTTGGGTAAACTGATGTTCCTGACCCAGACTGAAGAGACTGGTTGAGCTAATTTTGCTATGTCTCTGCACATCTTTGTCTTTTAACATCAAAGGAATTTGAGAAGTTGCAGTACCTTGTTAAAGAAAAATGTCTGAGTACACCTCAGAGGAAACATGAAGTTAATGGAACAACTGACTGTTGCCACACTGTGAAATGTTTTCTTCTGTTGGAGGGGGAAAAAATCTGTAAGGTTTTAATGCTAGGAAAGGCTGGGGAATAAGGATGACATAACACATGAAAGGGTACATTGGGATGGTGATTGACATTAAACATCAGTGGAGTCGAAATTACCTTGATGGCCCAGTGGAAAGATTTTTAACCGGTCACACGTTTTCAATCCTTGCATTGCATTTACTAAAGGCTCGATGTGGATCACTGAGTTACACATAAACATTTAATAAGTGGTTTATCTATTGCACACTTCATTAAGCTTTTGCAACAGTCATGTTGCACCAAAAACGATGCGTCCATAATTACTGTGTTCTAGACAAATGGAAAACGAAATTTAAGAGTAGTGTAACTATGTTAGGCCAATAGTAATTTACTCAAGGATGTTATATATTAAGTATTATTGCAGTTGAACAGTAAAACTCAAACTATAATTTCTAACTGTATTTAATGGTTTCTGTGAAGGACAGAAACGTTTCCCTCATCTTTTTATTATTTACGGTAAGCATTAAATGGTTCTGTTTATTCCATTTTCCTCTCTGTGGTTCAAAGTCTTGAAGACCTTACTATTAAAATGTCTCGAACTCACTCCAATCATTAAACGACATTTGGAATATTAAGACCGCAACATGTTTTTCCGGCATTCACAGTGCGCAGGGACGACCCTCCTTTAAACAAATACATAATTTCAGGCAGTCCCAGACTGTGACTCAAGGAAATCTTGCCATCATTACGGAGTAAATGACGTAATTCCACTAACAATTACATAATCCACATATTTTGTTCGTACAGCAGCCGTTTTGTTTATCGCGATGAGCCCTTGTTTTGGAAGCAGGTTGAACTACAATCCTTTTAATATGAGTGGTTTGTATGGCAGGAGAAGTATCCAGACGTGGTGAGCCTTCCAGAGGGAAGCAGATCGGAACTCATGATCATTCAAAGTCCTAAACTTCCTGGGTAGGTAGCATGAACTGAAAGCAAAAGTTGAATAAAAAAAATTCTAGTAATGACAGTATTATTTGGATGCATTGAAATGTAAATGAGTGCATGTTTCTTAGGATCTCAATGACCATATTTTGGAAGATCGATGTGTCCAAGGAAGGAGTAGTAAAACCATCGCTTGAACTCTTGCTGAAGATGCCTGATCAGGGTAAGTGAATTGTAGATTATACAATGGTTTATGTGTAGGTAGGACAAAACAGGTTTGTAATACCTCATGAATTGAAGTTTTTATGTGCAAATCATAAAATTAACAATGTTTTCATTTTGATTACGTTTGAACAGCTCGAGAGATGGACACGAAAAAAGTGATGGAAAACGGCTCTGAATACTTTGAGAGTCTCCTGCGGATTCTCGGGGTGGAAGCGTCAATCGAGGGCTTGATAAGATCCATGCGTCTTTGAGAAATCATAAAACCCAATGAAAGCCACACAAACTTCATATCTAATCATTTTATTTGATACAAACACCTGTGCAATCACCCGTTAGGAACTATATATTTATACCACCTGTACCTATCAATCATTTTACGCATGATATGCCCACACGTTTTGGAGATATACATCATTAGACAAGAGCTAGAAAAATAAATAATTTAAAATACAAAATGTCTGACAGCAAAATCCACTTTGTACTTTCAAATAGTTACATTTTAACATTAGATCCCATCACAAAGACTGTGATTTTCATTGTTTACAATTAATGTCCATTCCTACCTAGATAGTGATTACAGATCTTCAGTTTATCAGAGTAACACAGTCGCCACCTCTGATTAATAACTTCTGGTTTCGTATCGGTTCAAAGGGGGGAAAGAGGTTTTTAAACAAAGGCCAAGTGAAATATACATTGATAGAGCTGCTTATTTTCCAAAGTTGAAAACTTTGGTTTGGAGAAAATACACACTGCTAAGAAAGAAAACCATTCTTAACCCATATTTTATCGTTTTTTTTTTCCCAGTAAAAATCTTAACATCCTTAAAAACATGATACACTTTCTTGAGAAGCAAAGTTGTAATATAATAAGACATGTTTCCAGAGAAAAGTCTTTAATTTTTTTTTGTACCCCTAGTTTTGTCTTGTTTTAAGCATAAATGTAACAACTATTAAAGATTTAATAGTTACCAAAAATAGAATAATAGATATTTTTACTGGAATACACAACAAAACTACTTAAGATGATTATTTTGTTGTAGTGTGCATTCATCATACAGCAGGGTAACGCTTCAAAACTGAGCAACATGCCAGATAAACGCAATCGATTAAAAAAATGAAAGTATATTTTCTCAATATAAGGCGTACAATTCTTCTTTTGACACCAGATCAAAATTATACAAAGACAAAAGGGGAGTGTGAACACACTTTGGCAATTTTGAATCATGTAAAACACTATTCGCCTGATGCTAACAGCATTGACAATGCAGTCGACACCAAGTTAAAGGAATAGCTCACTTAAAAATACAAATTGCATAAATATTCAGTCCTACGTGTCGTTACAAACCTACAGTATATGCTGTTATTTTGTCAGTGGATTACAAAAAAGTAACCATGTCCTGTCAAGCAACAAAATCGTATTATAAAAGCACCATAAAAGCAGTTCATACGACTTTGCCGTGCAATATGGTCATTCTTCAAGCCATCTTTTGTATTCAAAGGGGTATAAAATCACATGAGGATGAGAAATTAATTACATCTTTTTTACATGAACTATTCCCTTAAAAGAGGTAAACAGAATCATAAGACCATCCAATCTGCAAACTCAGACTCAAAAGAATGGAGCTTACGCCACAGTATTTTGTAAGCGTAATACTCCCCATGAATGGGAATGGCATCATGGTGCCATTTTTAGTGTTAAAAGTTGCACAGTGAAATAGGTGTGAACGGTCACGCTATGGTTTCTTTTCAGTTGAAGGTGCCAAACTTGGACACGAGTGATGGAAACTGTGCTATGCAAAATGACAAAGTCAAATCAGCAGTGCCATTTCTGTGGCATGGAAATATACTTAAGCTCTGAAAAGACACTTTGCACTATTGAAAACGTGCTGGCTTGTCTAACGGCTAACAAAACTGGGTTGTCCATCTTTGATGAATGAATGTCTCCGTGAACAATAACATGGAATAAAACTTGGGACAAACGCAGCTGTTGTAAAATGTATTGAAAACAAGATGATGGGTAATAAAGGCGAGCAATTTTAGGGGAAAATGCTGTTGTTGAATGCATTTAGATGATGGATTAGCTTTAAGACACTTCGATTTGTATATGGCGGGAAACGATTACGCTAGCCAAGTGCATGTTACAGTAATACTCCATTAGCGAGTAATATCGTTAGACGGTTCTATAATATAATCGTACAAGTAGTGACAATGTTAGCGTAACCGCATTCACTAGCATGCAACAGGTTTGTGATTGTCAGTATAAATCCTAGATCGCCATGTTCAGTCGTTTCATGAGCTATAAGAATGTAAAAGAGCAGTCGTCTAAGGCCACGCCCACACTAATACGTTTTCGTCAGAAAACGCATCGATCTTGCTACATCTATGCATCTCATCCACACTGGATACACGACATTAGGAGACTGAAATGGAGGTTTAAACTTGGATGTGGCCCAATTTAAATGGATAGTTCTCCCAAAAAAGAAAGTCCTGTTATTATTTACTCACCCTAACAAACACAAGAGATGACATTTTTATGAATACTCTGGCCACTCTTTTCAATACAAGGAAAGTAAATGGGTACGGTGGCTGTCAAGCTCCAAAATGACAAAAATAGCACCAATAAAGTATCACAAAAGTGGTCAATTGTGCGTTTTCATCCAACTTTTCTAAAGTCATATGCTAATCTATGATAAATCTTCTCCTCTAGTGGGCAATTAACAGATAACTGAATCAGTGAGTTTTGATCAAACCATTTTGACCAATTTCTTAACCGGATTCAACGATTCATTGAAAAGATCTGACTTAAAAGTTTCTTTCCAATGCGCCCCCCCCCCCAAAAAAAAAGGTTTTACAGTGAAAAACTATTTCTTTTGTCATTTTGGTGCTTGACAGCGCCAGTCCCCATTTCCATACATGGTGTGGAAAATATCGGACAGAATGAGTAAACATTCATTTCTGGGTGAACTGTCCCTTTAAACTAAAGTACTCAGAAGCCCAAACTTCCCGTGCAAAAATGACAACACGGCCAAGCTGATGCACTGTAAAACATGAATTAAGAAAAAAACACTGTAAGCCACTTTTGGCACTCGAATACCACAGTAGCACTGCCGTATGTGCGAGAAACACACAAACACTGTCCTCCCTACTAAAGTCAAAGAGTGACTCTTTCAGGTACGCTGTGCTTTGGGAGACCAGCCCCTGTGAGAACATCCCCCACAAAAAAAACATCAGGTCACCTCGGCAACAACTATGAACCTGCCAACTGTCTCGTTCCAGAACAACAAAGCTGGAGCCATTAACACAGGGAGGGCAAACACCTAAAAAATAAAAATAACCTAGAAAACAAAAAACAAAACAGTATCTCGGTTTCAACTTCAACTTCACTTCTACGCGTTTCCGACGCTTGATTGAAAAGCAGCAGTCTTGGAGGTGTATCATACAGCGTGGAAGAGCAGCGTGCACTCCTGCCTCTCTTTATATAGGCTGGAGGGGGGTGGAGCCTGCGTGTTACGCAAGTAGTAGTTGATGATTTTGGTGTCCAGCTTGAACTGGTGAGGGATGCCTTCATACGGCTTGGGGTCCAAATCCAGGATGGAGACCGAATACGTAAAACGAGGCTTCGCAGGTTGGATGTCCATATTGGGTTGGTGTCTGTAACCAAAGCACAGGGACGGTAAAACAAAAAGATGGCTAAAGTTGAGATGGCAGATTTAGGAAATGTTAGTAGTAGTGGAGTAGAACTCACTCCTCGTCTTCCCCACAAGGTGCAAACGTTATCATAATGGAGCAGTCTTTGGCAGTCATTGCAACTCTATATTGATGAACCTAGAAAGTGACAAAAATGTGTGAATGAAAACCGATTTTTTGCATTTAGGAATAATTAAGATTACTAAAATTTGTTTAATAATAATTGTATTAAATACAATTTTGTCATGTCATTTAAACATTTTAATCTTTTGATTTTGGGGGTGAAATGTGACTACAATGTTTACCCTAAAACCTTTACTATGGTCTTACCTTCCCAGCTGCATATTCTACAGAGCCGTCATCCTCAGTGGGACAGTTTTTAACTTTGTCCATTAAACTCTCATTATAAGGGCCGTCAATCTGCAGTCTGTTTCTGGATAGATAAATAAAGTATTCATTACATGATAAATTGCTTTTAAGCATGCTTTTCAACAGATAGAGCAGCTTTGCCTCTTGACCCATGACCTCATGGATACGCCACCTTGTGGCCACCATAACTAATGGTATGACTAAAGCAAAGTCCATACTCTGAATTGGTCTTTTGTGCCACCTAGTGTTTAAATGCGACTTGGAGCCTTTGATAATGAGCATTCACAGAACAACTATAACACAACAATCAATATTCAAGATGAATAATTCACCTCTCTTTAGGGAACTCTTCCAGATATTGTTCCACTCGTTTGTACAGTGGGTTGACTCCTTCGATATCAAGGTTATCCAGCATCTGAACTTGAAGGATTTTTGCAAGAACGCTATCTTTTGGGAGGCCGTGGTTACCTGTGTACACATAAACGGGCTCTTCAGTTTTACATAACAGATTAGCGACTATCGTCCTATCTTAACAGAGATAGGACGGACGGATAGGACAGAATAAGCCTGTCCTTTACACACACCATTCTTCACATGTCATGTGAAATACAAGTCAATACAACAAGTAACTGCACTACACCATGGCGGTTTTCGCTCTTGTTCACTCCTGCATAAAGTGAAAGTGACTTCCGCTGCAATTTGCAAGCGGTGTTACGTCACCGTTCACATCAAGCCCAAATATGAAGAAGAAGAAGAGGCCAATTGATGTTTACTACACGACCAAAAGTATGTGGGCACCAAGGAGGTCTATGATACATGGGTAGAGCCTAATGATTTCTACTAACAATGCAAAATGCTTTACATCGAGTAGTTGGTCTTTGATAAAAGCCTCACCGTTGCGGAGCAGATCTCTAGGGAAGGGACTGGCCTCACAGTGTGGTCTGCTGTCGGACAGGTGTGTCTTTCTCAGTTCTCCCGAGCGATTCGAGTCCCCGCTGCTCAGCAGGGCGGAGCAGATCACTTGGATGAACTCATTGAGGATGGCTTTGCCAGGCTGGTGACCGTTATAAAGGCTGTTACTGTGAGGGAAATAAGGCCGAAGGTGCTGAATGAGATCGTTTATGTCGGGCTGCAGCTTGGCGTCGTCTTTACAGCCAAATATCAACTCTCCACCCTGAAAAAGACACGAGAAATTAACTTTTTTTTGTCCATCCTATTTTCCCATGAACCAAACCAATATTTTACATTTATGCATTTGGCAGATGCTTTTATCCAAAGCGACTTACAGTGCACTTATTACAGGGACAATCCCACCGGAGCAACCTGGAGTTAAGTGCCTTGCTCAAGGACACAATGGTGGTGTGGGGATCGAACCAGTGACCTCCTGATTACCAGTTATGTGCTTTAGACCACTACGTCACCACCACTCCATGTACACTCCAATATTACATTTGAATCCCTCTAAATTTCATACACCACCCCCGCCACATTTTAAAGTTAACTATTCACAGTAAAGTTCAAGGTCCATTTACAATCTATGTGCAGTCCAAGTTAAGCAATTTATATTCACCTTAAAGATTTTCAAGTTGTTTTGAGGTTCCTCTAACAAGTTCTTCATTGCAACGTACATTCGCTGTTTGCTCCTGAAATACACATTTCAGCAGACAGTTTTCATTTTACTTTCCACATATAATTTAACTAAAGATCCCTTGGCTAATGTAATTATGGCTCCTTTCCAACACATTAGCGCCCAAATAAAACATTTCCATATTTTTCACCAATACTTTTACAGCCTGTATGAATCATAACACTGAATAGATCGGTCAGCTGTCTTCTCATTAAAATGCATCCATGTTACTTTAAATAAAAACTGCAAGTTGATCCCGGAGTTTATATACAACGTCACATGACCTCAGTATTTGCAGGGACCCCCCTTTTCAAAAGAACATTTCACAAAGATTCGACTGACTCACTCTCCAGCCTCTGAAATGTTTGTATCTTCTAGGATTTAAAAAACGGCCTTTAGGGTTAAATATTTATGGTGAAATGTGTCATTTCTGCACCACTAGCGGCACCAAACGGAATTGCAAAGATAAGGATTGTTAAGATTTAAGTGTTTTCTCACTATGTATTGATGATCTCAGTTGAATCGTCTGTTTTAGTTTTCCTGTGACCCAAGAAACAGAACAACGTTTATAAAGCATTATAGATTTTAAGGCGTGTCATACCCTGTCGCATAAACGTAAGATTATACGGGTTTCCAAGAAAAAAATTATTTACTTTGACAAAGGGCAGAGATGTAACCTGGCTGGCTGAATATCCATTGCAACTGTCTATTAGTAATGTTAACAATGTTAGCTAAAGGTCGTACCATCAGAGAAAGATTAAAATCAGCATTCAGAAACTGGTGACTCACCCGGAGAAGAGATCCAGGGGGCAATATCTGCTGATTCGCTTCCATTTTCCATTGGCTAACTGCAAAAGACAATAGAAGCTGTTAGGTGTACACTTAAATCATAGGCAAAGTCAAGCAAAATTATAACCTTGTTGTTATCAGATACCAAATGTCTCAAGTACTGTTTTCCACGCAATGACAGTAGGGGTTTGAATCAGTCGAGGTTGACCAATATATCGGTTTTACCGATTAGCACATACATGATGTCTCAAAGTTCATATCTTGTAAATAATATTCTTTATTCCTCATTAAACCTCATCTTGTGAATAAATATCAGCTATAAAATAGCTGGCCGAACCCCCAAAGGAAAGATTGTAGTAGTCATTTCAGTGTACAGTACAAACAGAATACTGGATGTTTACACTACAATGCATAATCAACTTTCTGTTCTGCTTGTTAAAGCAGAAGCTGGCATTTAGAAACCCAGTTGGCAAATCATCAGTTACATCGCCCACAATGAATTTGGTCCAAATGATGATTATGAACAATTAGTGGTTACCTTGAGATGCTGATGCATGCAGAATCTGCATATTTTGCGCTTGCATTCCTTGGTAATGTGTCTAGAACAGGGTAGAAATCCACATTTTGGCTGGAAAAGGAAAAATAACTTATCAATTCACCGCGTACTAAAGTCAACATGAAACGGCATTCACAACCTATTTTGCATGTGTACTGTTATGGAGCTAAAACAACGACTAAAGTCTTTGAATGTTCATTTTGTCCATTTAAATTTGAGACATTTGACAATTAACCAAAAAAAAATTGTGTGTGAAATATTTTATAAATGTGTATTTATAAAAGTAGATGCTTTGTTTTGAATTTGTTAGCGGTGGAGTTGGCTGTAAATGTTTAGATTTAAAAAATGACAGGTTAAAAATTCCCGATTATGTGGAAATTCGGAACTCCAATAATGAAGCTCTCAGAACTTCAGACTCTCTCTTATTGAGCCAATGTTGATTTATAAATATTATTGTTTATTGTTAATTCATAATGCATTAATTAATGTTAGCGTATACAACTTAATGTTGAAATGCATTAGTATAAATAAATTAACATTGGCCAAGATGAATAAATACTGTAGAAGTTCATATAAATATTGTACAACGCCAAACAATTCTAGTACCGCTCTGATTGGCCAAAATGCTAAATTTGACCATTCTGAGTATACCTCCTCTTTTCCCTGCATGTGCAACATGGAAGCTTGACTATTGGCCTAGTTTGTTTACAATCTGAATTTGAGAGATTTATTTATTTTGAGTTCTGAATTAGTTACATTTTATAATCTGAATATTTACAGCTAATTCCAAAACACATGTTTATATATATATAAATAAAATACGCCACCTACATATTCTTTTTTATTATTATTGTCACAAATTTAGTCATTGTTTTTGCTCCATAAAATGTGACATTTCCAAACAAATAATTTTTTTTCCCAATGGATAACTGATTTTATCCATTTGGGATTTAATTAGATTGTGAAAAGTGGGGATTCAAAACCAGATTGAAACCGGACCTGAATACGTGTTAACTAACCTGAATCAGATGATAAAATCAGGAATGTGAAGTTTGGTCGATTTCATTGACACTTTTCAGTTAAATATTGAACAAGTTCCATGTGGAGAAGGTTGCAGTTTATTAACACAAACCAACATGTCTTTCAGATCATATTTACGCCACCATGAGAGTAAATTCCACACAAATAAAGGCAATGAGTCATTCAGCTTTGTTTTAGTTCCCCTAGGACAGCAATTGTTTTAAACCTCACTTCTTGTTTTTAACAACTCAAGTTGAGTTCCTAAAATTGAAGACATGGGAACTTCAATGGTTCCAGTTTAACAACCATCACTAAGCCAACATAAGACTACACCCTAAGTGCATGAAGAATAAACCATCAGCAACGCTCAGGAAGTTCGATGACTGAATGTGCCGAGACATACGTCACTAAAAGCAAACACTAAGACACTTAGAACTGTAGTTGTGATGGGAGAGAACAACGCACGTGTCAAACTGAACAGGCAAATTTAACCTTAATCTCCACACAAATAGGCGGTCTGTGGTCTGTGAGGCGGTGGAGCTGGGTGAGGTTGGGCAGACATAAGCCACACCCACTGAACGTGTCAATGACCTTGTCACAGCGCAGTTCTGCAAGAGAGGGAGATCACAACAGCATTAATCTACGTCTAAGCAAATGATTGCATACTGAACCTCTCTAAGAAAGTCACATTTCACTCCAAAGTCAAGCAAATAAAAAGTGTATATATAAACATGTACAGCATACATTTCCTCATGTATAATCTATATTAGGACTGTCGATTTGAAGCGTTAATTTAGTGCGATTTTCCAACCATGTGAGCTTGAAGTACATGTGTTTTTACGAGCCGCGTCAATAGTTGGCAGCGAAGCCACAGAATGAGAATGCTCACTCAGGAGGGGAAGCACAACACAATTATCTACTTTTATCTTGACACAGAACCATAAAAATGTGCCGTTTATGATGCTGAATACCAGCAAGAAGCTCCAAACATGTCCGTCTGATACTGTACATAGAGAGCGACAATGAAAAATAGTACACACAGAACGTGTACTGTGGGAACTAGACACGATGACGAACTCGATGCAAAACGGATTGCTGTGAACTGTAGTCTTGTTCAATGTTACGAGTTCTTAAGACACTTTTTGTATGGTCTAATCAATGCTTTATTAATCTGCCACAATAATGCAATTTATTCTAAATTAATTTCCATCTGTATTATTTATTATAGGCCCTATATATTGTATTTATAAATATTTGAATTATGCATTATTTATAAGAGGTAGACAGATTTATCGGTTTTACCGATTAATCGGTGCCGATTGTGCTTTTTTGGATCTATCGGTTATCTGTAAAAATGTATGCCGACAGTCTTTTCATCATTTTGTCATTTAAAAATAGAGCCGATTGTACCCGCGACGCGGTCACCCTGCGTTTCCCATTCATTTTCAATGAGAGAGAGAGAGAGGCAGCAGGCGAGCTTTCCAAACGACTGTTTGCTGCGCACACCATGCAAGATTAAAATATTTGATCTCTCCGCGGCTGCCGCTTGTTATTGACCAATCAGCGCTGAATTTATTCACAACCAATCAAACGACATGTAACTTTTATGTAGTCAAAAACAACATTGACAGGAATATACTTGCTGTTGCGGAATTTCTTGAGCTATATAATGTTTCTTTGAGCATTTATAGAGACATAAATAGGAAAACAGCCACATGGAAAGTGGATGAGTCGGTGTACCAGGTGAAAATAGACTACGGAAACACAAAGCTTTTGTTTGGACCGTCTACTTTAATTTTCTCTTCTGCAAAAGCTGTCCGAAACATCAACTTTAGACGTCGGTTTCTTTAGTCATTAATTAATTGTTAGCTTATTACATTTATATGGGTAGCTCAGTGGTAAAGACGCTGACTACCACCCCTGGAGTTCACTACATTGAATCTCAGGGTGTGCTGAGTGGCTCCAGACAGGTCTCCTAAGCAACCAAATTGGCCTGGTTGCTAGGGAGGGTAGAGTCACATGGGGTAACCTCCTCGTGGTCACTATAATGTGTGTGTGTGGTGAGTTGAGCGTGGATGCCGAGGTGGAAGGTGTGAAGCTTCCACACGTGCTATGTCTCCGTAGCAACGCGCTCAACAAGCCACGTGATGAGATGCACGGGTAGACGACGCGGAGGCAGCTGGGATTCGTCCTCCGCCACCCGGATTGAGGCGAATCACTACAGAACCACGATGACTTAAAAGCACATTGGGAATTGGGCATGCCAAATTGGGGGTTAATCCACAAAAAAGCCGATTATTACAATATTTATAGTTTTTTTTATGAAACAATAAGTGATATTTTATGTAAGTGCAATCACATACATGAAAACAGTAATCGCACAGTAGACGCAGTATCTGAGCTAAAGCATTGGGTGGCATTATTGCATTTCCGCTGGCGCGTTTCGCACCGCTTCTCGTGTGAATGGAAAATGCCTGTTAAAAAACGAGAAGCGGCAATTTGGCAAGTAAACCCAGTCACTGCATCACGTATAAAACAATAGTACCACATTATGCACCAAATATTAATTTATTCTGGTTATTTTTAGGATTTTGGTTGAACAATAAACTGCACTTGGGATTTATTTTCCATTTTGTGCTCTTTCTCTGTGCCCGTTACTATTTATACCAATGAATGTGTGAGTAAATATCCACACAATTACATTGTCAAATTCTCTGATGATACTGCTATCCTTAGCTTATTGTATCGAGACCAAGACACAGTCTCCTACATTCAGAAATAAAACAGTTTGTGGACTGGTGTGATGCTCACCATTTGATGGTTAACGTCACTAAAACAGAGGAGATGATATTTGACCCAAGATCAATCTGTGAACCTAATCCTGTACTTATTCACAATACACCAATACGTCAGGTTACGTCATATAAGTATCTGGGTGTTTTTATTGATTGTTCCCTTACCTGGCACATTCATGTTGAAAATCTTTGCGCCAGGTTGCAACAAAGGATGTACTTTTTAAGAAGGCTAAGATTGTATGGTGTCAATAGCAAACTCCTGTTTATGTTTTTTAAAAACATTTTAGAGAGTGTGATCCGTTATAGCATGCAGACCTGGTATGGTAATCTTTCAGTTCAGTTTAAATCCAAGTTGGGGCGTCTGATCAGTACAGCTTTTAGAATTGTAGGTTACCAAGAACAGTGCTACCTACAGTCATTGTACGAAACATCTGTGCTCAGGGAGGCACATAGGATTCTGGATGACCCAACCCACATTCTCCATAAGGAACTAGAGTTGTTACCCTCAGGTAAACGATTTAGAATGCCGAAATGCAGGTTAAAGAGGTATAAAAACTCATTCATGCCAGCTGCCATTAAGATACAGTACAATTCACCCGATTCACTTACAAATGTTTAGCAACTGACAGCCCTAACAGTTTTATTTCCCTTTCTTAAACAGTGTTTTTAGGTCTTGAGATCCCTGCATTCAAAATCGTGCTTGTCCGGCTGTTTGAATGCAAGAATGTGTCTTGCATGTAAATCTGGTGCCGTCTCTAGTGTGAAGCAATCCGGAGTGTTGTTTGTCTGTACAGCTCCTCATTACGGTCAGGGGACACGATTCATTGCACTCATTTCTTTTAGGTAGTTATTTTTTATCAAATTAATCGCACTGAATTAATGCTTTGAATCACAGCCCTAATTATTATTTTTTATATATTATATTTATTTGCACAGAAAATTACGCTTGTCATGTGCCACTTGCATTAATGACAATTAAGCATCTTCTCCCCTCAAACTATCATTATCATATGCATCCGGGCATTATACTTTACATATATTATTTTTTACTTTCCATAATTCACAAAAGTGATTCTCAATTTTTTTTATAAAACTGTACAAATTATTGTAATAACAAAAAAATCGTAATATTCCTAATGGGCTTTATTTTCTTTCATCAAAATAAAACATTTCCTTTCTTTTGATTTTGGGGAGAAATATGGCCTGGATATGTTCTCGACAGGCTTTGTGAGATTAACCCACATATATAAAGTTTGTTCATCCTCACCAGGTCGTTCTTGCTGAACTTTCAGTGACAGCTGTCTCACAAAGTCCAGCGGTAGTTTGACGGCCTCCTGTGGACATATGTTCACTGGATCACCCCTTGTGTTGAAGCATTATGATGCAACAATGCAAATAAAACATCTGAACAAAGACCTTAAACTTTAACTTACTCCGCTGTGAACATATTTCTCCCCAAGTAAAGGCTTCATGACATATTTACTATAATCCACAATGTTGAGGATGTGTCGAAAAGCTTGTTCTGCAGTCTGGATAAAGAGAGGGAGGGAAATGAGAGCACACCACACAGCATGACAAGGCAATTCCAAATAACACCATGCAAAAAATCATGCAAATGTTACGTTCATTTTAATGCTACACATTGGGCCTTTTACATGTAAAATAAGCAAATTTATTTCTGTGTAAATTAATTTGTATGTTAATCGCCGAGTGAACGCTCAAAAATACATATATGCCCATTTTGAAGATTTACGCATTTCAATTTCACATCAAAATTCCATTAAATTGCATAACAAAAAATTAATAAAACTTAAAATATTTCCATTTAATTTAGTAAAAGATTACTCGAATCAATTTGATGTAATTTTGTACAAATAAATAAAGTAAATCTTAAACTTAGAGTGAATTGAATGCAACAATTTAAGTTAGCATGTTTATGTACGATTTACACATTGATTCTGCTTGTGTTTTATAAATAAGGCCCAGTGTCGCATACATTTTTGCACTGAATTGAATGCAACTATATATGAACAATTTACACAGAAATCTGTTTTACACATGCACTAGAAGAAAAGTCTGCAACACTGTTATGTAGTGAATAGTGTTGCTAAATGTCAGTACCGATACCAGTGAAATTTGACTGTTATCGATATCAATTTCGATACCACACCAAAAATTTGCTAATATGGTAATGTGCAACTGAACACTATAGATATATATAAAGTAACATTTTCACAGTAAATAAGGAGGAGGGTGTGGCCTGGCCATGATGGTGCACGCCTGGCACAGAGTTGCCCCAATAAGTGGGAGAGGGAGCTAAGAATCATCCGGGGACACCAGAGAGACACGCGCACAAAGCTGTGTGTGAGTCAGCGTGAAGCAATTAATTCTTAAAACGTTTAACAAAGTAATAAAAAATAGAACAATTACTTTATTCAGTACAAATGCACTCTTGCTAATATTGCTAATTATTATTATCATTAATTATTTAATATTATTATTATTATTATTATTGCAATTTCAGGCGCCTAGCTTTTATTTTGACGGACGCTTCTGATGGATAAACAGTTTGCTACGTGTCCCAGTGTGATCGTTAAAGCGCAAATGCTATGATTTAATTATATAAACATATAGTCTACATTAGCGCTGGGCAATACATTGAATATCCACGATATAAAATTCAACAATATTGTGAATATCTCGATGATTTTAATGAGCCTTTTATTTGGCCATTAAGTTTCATAGACAGCATCAGTAAACTAATTCTGTATGATTCATCAAAACAACATCACAATGGAGATGTGATAATTTGTGATTATTTAAAGACAGATAAACATGGTCTGTGTGCGCTTCAGAATGAACAGGTGATGCGCTGATCTGTGTGGGGGGGGGCTCGTGTTTTTAGCGTATTGTGAATGTGATGTACTGCTGGTTTAAGCATTCATCCAAACATTAGTAACCGCAGAACAGTAAAGGAGAGTTTGACAGAAGTTCACAAGATGCACAGCCTTTCATGATTTAATTATTACACTGGGACAGATCACGATTTTAATTTGTCTAATTGTCCATTTCAGGGTGCGTTCACACTTGTAGTTCGGTTCTCTTGGTCCGGACCAAAAATGAAAATTATACATTTAGTCCTGGTTCATGTAGGGTTCACACTGGCATTTTTAACACCGAACCTAACGATACAAAACCACATCAGGCATCAGGGGAAAGTCACGGCCTGATTGGACAGCTTTTACAACGTATATTTTGCGACTGAACTTGCCGATCGTCCAAAACACTGCTGGCTGTTTGGCGAAATGCGCTTGTTATATTTATATATGTATATATGGTGGTATTTTTACCAGATGAAAACAAACGAAGAGTTAATCAAATGTGTAAAGGAGTCAAAACGGTGCCAGGAATTCCTCCGCTGCACACACAAACGAAGATATGCTGCAAGAACGGCTGACGGGCGGTTCCGACGCCTGTCCCGAACTGTAACGGGCAACATAGCTCCTATGATGAGAAGAACCAGGTATGCTTGATGTCAGTATTAAAAGGCAAATTACTTCATGTTATTGGTCTGTTTAGACGTCTGTGTTGTGGTGCGATCGATATATGAACGCAGCATGGACCAAAGTTCGTTTGGAAGCGGACTGAGACTCACTATTCAGGGGGTCCCGGTCCACTTGGTTGGTGCGCATTGAGGTTTGGACCAGTTTTGAACCACATTAACAGAGCAATCATGCCAGAGTTTGTTTAAATCAAACCAAACCTGCCAAGTGTGTTACTCCTTTTACACTTAGGGTGTGTTCGGAGAATGTGAGCAAGCAGTCGAGTATCAGTCAGACAATGTGTGGGTACCGAATTAAGTTGGTGCTCGGTTCTACCGGTCCTGTAGAAACACTGGTATCGTTACATCTTTATTTATTTTAGTACTGACTTGCTACCGAAGTACCGGTACTTTAGTCAGCACTAGTAGAGAATATTGGAAAGTTTGGGAAGCTTTACTGTGAAGTAGAGTCGAGTACCTGTCGTGTATGCGTGGAATCTTCAGAAGGACACTTCAACAGACGCAGAACTCGGCAATGCTGTAATGGGAAGTTACATGTTTGTATAGAAACTAAAACTCATTTCACACAGGCTTATTTGGACCGTTGTACTGTGCACATTCAGGAAGGGATCGTTTGTGGGGAACACTACTGACCAAGATTTCACCTGAGAAATTAATCGCTCAACTGTGAACTGAACAAATATGACTTATTTCCTAGAATGCTGTAAGACAGTAAAAAGTTCACAGCGGTAAAAGTGACAGTCGTAATGATGATAAACTACTGCTGGAGTTTTACTGAGTAATTACTAAACAAACATGCAAGACTTGCTTAAACCTACTTCAAACTGACTAACCTGTGAACGGAAATGGGTAAAATACACCTGGACAAATGTCCAGGTCATATTTTACCCCAAAAGGAAAATGAAGCCATTAGAATGTGTCATTGTGACATTTTCATGACAGTTGAGCTCAATGCTGTATTTTATTACAGTAGTTAAAATCATCATATCCAGACAGAATGATTTAATTAATTTTGTGAAAAATGTAATAACATTTTATCAATGAAAATCACAAAAACAAATTACTTAACAATAAAAAGTACAATATATACACACACACACACACACACACACATATATTATATACACTCACCTAAAGGATTATTAGGAACACCTGTTCAATTTCTCATTAATGCAATTATCTAATCAACCAATCACATGGCAGTTGCTTCAATGCATTTAGGGGTGTGGTCCTGGTCAAGACAATCTCCTGAACTCCAAACTGAATGTCAGAATGGGAAAGAAAGGTGATTTAAGCAATTTTGAGCGTGGCATGGTTGTTGGTGCCAGACGGGCCGGTCCGAGTATTTCACAATCTGCTCAGTTACTGGGATTTTCACGCACAACCATTTCTAGGGTTACAAAGAATGGTGTGAAAAGGGAAAAACATCCAGTATGCGGCAGTCCTGTGGGCGAAAATGCCTTGTTGATGCTAGAGGTCAGAGGAGAATGGGCCGACTGATTCAAGCTGACAGAAGAGCAACTTTGCCTGAAATAACCACTCATTACAACCGAGGTATGCAGCAAAGCATTTGTGAAGCCACAACACGCACAACCTTGAGGCAGATGGGCTACAACAGCAGAAGACCCCACCGGGTACCACTCATCTCCACTACAAATAGGAAAAAGAGGCTACAATTTGCAAGAGCTCACCAAAATTGGACAGTTGAAGACTGGAAAAATGTTGCCTGGTCTGATGAGTCTCGATTTCTGTTGAGACATTCAGATGGTAGAGTCAGAATTTGGCGTAAACAGAATGAGAACATGGATCCATCATGCCTTGTTACCACTGTGCAGGCTGGTGGTGGTGGTGTAATGTTGTGGGGGATGTTTTCTTGGCACACTTTAGGCCCCTTAGTGCCAATTGGGCATCGTTTAAATGCCACGGCCTACCTGAGCATTGTTTCTGACCATGTCCATCCCTTTATGGCCACCATGTACCCATCCTCTGATGGCTATATACATATTACTAATTCATATTAATTTATTTAAAAGTAATGTCACAATCCAAAAGGTCTTAATGGTCCTCTAGTTTCTTTGTTAATAATAATACTTTTTTTCCTAAAATTTCCAGTCACCCAAAAGATTACCCAGCCCAGATACTATAGAAAAATGCTGTTGATTTATATGACACCTCACCAAACCAGAAGACCTGACATTTACACAGACTTGAATGATGTGATTATTCCATGAATTTAAAACCAAGCCAGCAATTGATGAAAATCTGTCGCTCAGCACGAGTGTGGGAGCGTGAAAGAATGTCTGTAAACTGCAAACAGAGAAAGACAAGTCCTTGCAGGACACCAGAACTGCTTGGAAAACAGCAAAGCTTCATGCACTTTCCACACCCAGTCTGACATGACTACATCGACATATTGGTCAATATTGTCGCAGAAAGCTTCCTGTGGTTGGATACACACCATGTCTTAAACTGTCATTCAAATTCAGTCCGTTTATGACCGTGAACATTTGTTTCCGCCAGCTGATTTTGATCCTGCTTTTGGTACAATAGCAAATGAGCTGGAGAATTAGATACGGTTAATTTCTTCCATGTTTACAGTAATGCATCCTTGATTTTATCAAAGAAATTACTTGCAATTCTAAAAGGGAAAAGGAGTCTTAATTTTCAATGCCATAATTTTCATTAGATTTTAAGTCAGTTCTTCCAAATGTACATTTTATGATAAAATATTGCATTAATAATTGGACACTCTCAGAAGTCCCTGCATGACCCATCACGTTTCTTATTTTTAATTTAAGTTATGTACATTGAGGTGTTCTGTGTTATATTTTATGTAGTTTAGTTTTATCTATTTTATTTTTTTTTAAGTTTATTGCATAATTTTTGTGTTGCATTTGTGAACCGTAAAATAAACAGGCATCAAAATGACATCCTGTAAACCTGAAACATGGTCACCATATTTTTAAAAGGTAAATTTCCTCTTAAAGGGGCACTCAGTCATTTTTTTCCTCTTAAAAAAAGCTTATCTCCTAAAGACATTAATTGTAATTTTGCAATACATGTAGGAAATCATTAGCACTCACATTAAAATGAAGACTCAAGTCATATCAGTAACCTTATAAAAGCGGTTTTATTCTACGTGGGAGAGGGTCCGCACATGGGGGTGGCCATGTTAGAATCACATGACTAGCCGAATACTACTCAATCCAAGTAACCCTCCTGTTATTAGACACTTTAATTCATTGATTAAAGTATTCATGGCTGATTGTGAATAGTTAATGTGTACAATGGCATCTTAAACTAAAAACTATTGATTTTAAATGATGCTACATCCAAGCCACTAGTGTCAGTGTAAGTCCAAGTGACTGACTGCACCTTTAAGAAAACTTTCACGCTCAATGCTATCAAGGTGACAAAATAAAAATATTTTAATTTGATTTTTTTTATTGAACTTATCCAAGAAAAAATAACTTTTGAGCAACTCTAATATATATAGGGTACCAACATATTTTGACCAATTCATTTTTATGACTTTTCTATGACCATTCCGTGGTTACAAGCTTATTATTATTTTTTAATAATTTAAATTGAGACGCTAATCGCTGACAAATGTCTTAAAAAATAAAACATTATAAAAATAGCCAATATATTATTTGCTAATAAATCGATACCAGCACACATTGTCTGTTTTCAAACCCATCATCAAGGTGTAACACGAGTCTAAAAACAAGACCCCTTCCCCTATAGTGTCTAGACTTACAGGCTAAGTCCTTTCCAAAAAGTTTGTTTTGATTTATTTATTATTTATCAGATTTGATTGAGTTTATATGCTTTTTGGCTAAGCTAAGAGCTAGTAACTATTCACCGCTCACCTGCGAATGCGACACAACCAAGCTCTTGTTGCCCTCCCCGTGATATTTCCAGTCATTTTCGTCCATTTGATCCAGTTCCATTACCCAGAAGAACCGTAAACTGTCGGGGTTTCGCGCAGATTTGATCCTCCGCTGCGAGATGACTAGACTGGGCGCAAAACTTCTGGAGAATCCGCGTCTGACACACCGACGGATGTCGTACTACTACCGCTTTCTCCGAGACACGCCTCCTCTGCGCTCTGATTGGCCAGACGCGTGGAATCAGTGTTTTGATTGGCTCTGAGATTGACGTTGAAAAAGAAGTCTGTTGATTGGATGTTGGACTTGGCAATTAAACAGTCAACGCCTTGATTTATTTTTTATAATTCAATGACACAAGAAGATTAAACGGTCACATTATTAACACCAAAATTCGGTTCTTTTAAAACATTACACGTTTTCAGTGCTTTTTTGTTTTTAGTTTGTTCCAAAAGGTTTATGTATAATTCAAAGTCATTTATAAAATAAAAATTGGGTTTACAAAGACCCCATTTTTTTGTTGTGTATATGGTATTTTCCTAATAAAATATTTTGTGTATATGGTATTTTCCTAATAAAATAAATAGCTACACAACGTAATGTTGTTTACATTCCAAAATATCATTGTCATCAAAAGTATAAATTTCCATCACATGTGTTCCATGTTGTCCCAACAAATGCAGAATTGTTTATTTTTCTAATACACAAAATTCACATGTATAGGTTCTGCTTAAATCTTTCCAAAACATGTCCTGTCCAGGTCAACACCTTGATTGCAGCTGAAAATATCTATAATAATTACATAATTATATATATATTAGGGCTGTCAATAGATACACATTTTTTTATCGAATTAATTACATGGTGTCCCGATTAATTAATCGCGATTAATCACATTTACAAATATTTGCTGAATATTTATATATGTATATATATATACATATATAAATATTCAGATAATTAAAATGCATTACTGTAGCAGAAGAGTTCATCATTGATAAGACAATACAAAAAGCAGCTATTTAGAATACAATGTATTGTTTACTACCATATTATTGATCATAAGTCAATCATTGACACACAGTTCACAGTAATCCATTTCACAAGTGAATTTATCAATCGGAGATTTATTATGAGGGCTTGTTTAAGGACCCGTCAATGTACACCTGCGTCAGACATGCTTGTGTAGCATCTCGGGTGCGTTGCGTCATAAACATAAAATGTTTAAGTTCACTGTTTCAAGTTAAATATAGTTTAATACTCAATCTTTAAACACATCTTGAGATCTCTTAGTTCGCATTTGCGCTCCTTCAAGTGTTTTGAACGCAAGAATGTAACGCATGTTTGTGTTGTTCTGCTGAAGTGTTTCTTCACTGTATAAACTGTGTGTTGCTCATACAGCTGAAGTTTCTCTTACTGCCCTCTGGAGTAAACAGGTGGTACTACAAGCTTGCGTTTCTCAGGAAATGTGTTAAAAAAATGAACGCATAATTTTTTTGTTAAATTAATTGAACTGAATTAACACGTTAAATTGACAGCCCTAATATAAATATATATATATATATATATATAGTTGAAAAGAAATTCAAAAATAACAAATAAAAATAGTATTTACATTATGTACTATTATAAATGATTAATATATACATAAAAGTAATTTTTTTATGAGATTAAATATAAATGTAAATTTGAGTATTGGCATAGAACTAGAAAACTTTGAACAAATTACTGCAGTTAATAGCTTTCTAAATATTTAATCACAAACTAAAGAGAATAAATATTTTAATATATTTAATAGGTTTAAGATAATCCATAAATATTATCAATGTAACTGCAAATGCAACTATTAAATATATCTACTTTACTTTGGAGAGGTATTGTTTGGCTTCTATAATGATATGTATGAATATAATGAATACCATAGTATTTGGTTAATTGGTTACTACTTTGACCAATTTCAAGAATTGATAAATCTTATAAGCTGTTTATTTAACAAATCCCCTGTTCTTTGTTTCCTTTTGTAAGTTTGTTTCCTAATAAAGCATTAAAACATGACATGGCTTATCAAAACATAAGTTTCGATTAGCTGTGAAACTAGTATATTTAAATGGAATAACCACAAAAAACTTAATTTTTCCAAAAATTCATAGAAAACCTTTTAATAGAAATCTAAAAAAAAAAAAACACACATATTCAACATGACTGTACAGAGAGCTAAAAACATACATTTAATCAAAATACATCTGTATTCACCATTGATTTAAAAAAATCTGCCTGAAAATAATTAGCAAATCAAATGTGAGCAATGCGTTTATTCGCTGTGCCCACAAGCAGCTAATTAGACACCGACTCTTCAGCTAGAGCAAGTCATCATGCCAAACGATTTAGACGGGCTCGTCCGTCCAATTCTCAGTTCATCTTTGCAGCTGTCCGCTGGTGTTTGATTCGTGTCGGACGGAGGCACGGACTCATAGAGAACACATATGGATCCGTCCTCTCCGATCCGGTAGGACACTTCGTAGGGGTCGACCCACATGGTGAGCTCACTTGGCAGTAGTGAGAAGAGCCGTTCCTTTGTGATTCCAATCATACAGGCGGCTTTGCCGATCAAAGGGTCCATCTTATGGTTGATCCGGATACACCTGTAACCGGAACCTCGGCAAGGGGCATTGGGGAACCAGTGATGCTGATAATGATCTACAATGAAAGAACAAAAATCAGACAACATTGAAAATAAAATGTGTATCATTCATGGTAAAAAGCTGACATTTTCTGAAAATGCAAATATTTTGAGGGGTGGGGCTTAATGTCTATTAAGCCCCCCCCCCACCAATTTGGAATGCCCAATTCCCAATGCGCTCTAAGTCCTCATGGTACCGTAGTGACTCGCCTCAATCCATGTGGCAGAGGACGAATCTCAGTTGCCTCCATGTCTGAGAACGTCAATCCACGCATTTTATCACGTGGCTTGTTGAGCGCGTTACCACGGAGACCTAGCGCATGAGGAGGCTTCACGCTACTCTCCACGGCATCCACGCACCATGTGCTCCACCGAGAGTGAGCCACATTAGTGACCACGAGGAGGTTACCCCATGTGACTCTACACTCCCTAGCAACTGGGCCAATTTGGTTGCTAAGGAGCCCTGGCTGGAGTCAGCATCAATACTCGCTGAGCTACCCAGGCCCCCTTTAATGAAGCATTTTGACATTCCTGTTAAAACTTATATTTTTACAGCGTACAGGCCAAAAATTGCCTCGTTGGTGTCAACTTTCCATGCCAAAAGTAGGTTTTTGTTTTAAAATATTTTACTGTGAATATTTTGACATAAAATGATATGCATTTTCTTATTAAAAATCATATTCAAACACAAATAAGGTCATTCATGTGCTGTATTGTTATGAATGGGTTATTGAAAATCCCACTTTGATTGAATACTAATGTAAATATTTTTTGGGGGGGGACTGAGCCCCACTTAATGTCTATGTGGTTATGGTTATGATCTTTTGATCTATGGAAGAAAATAAAATAGCGTTTGATCCCATCTTACCCCCCAAAGCTTCTTCCAAAGAGAATCTGAATTGTTGCAGCTGTTCTTCTGAAAGCAATCTTGTTCCTCTCAATAGACGAGTGACAAAGTTAGCCGCAGTCGAGACTTCAGTTTTCATTTTGAAGTTTTTGCATGAGCTGAAAGGAATGCACGAAACAAACCTGTTTATACAGTGACACACGGTGAAATTGGAGTTTATGAGTTTTTGGGATCAATAAGTACAGCTGAACTCTACTGGCCTATGGCTTTGGCAGATTCCTTTGTTCAAAGCAACACGGAAAAAAGACCCTTAAACATGACTAACCTGCTTCAGTGAATCAGATTAAGTGTATTGAGAGTTTCTACAACTGGTGCGAACGATTCGACACACGTAGTCGTGAAAATGGGTAAATAAATATCTATTTTCGACCACACACTTCCTCCTCCGGCGGTGGTTCGAGCTTTACGTGCAGCTGCAGTTCTGCTGTCGGATGGTAAACACTCTGCAGGCACGCGGCTCCGCCAATCAGAGCGCGAATTTGCGGTGACGTCATAAATTGGTTATTTCCATAAAGAGACTGTAGAGGGTTTGTTTTCCTTTTTAAGGATTTTTGTATTTATTTTGTAATTAGAGATATGTTTTTGATTTTAATACCCCTATGTATATAGTTTTTAATTAAAAACATTATTTAATAAAACATAAAGACTAGAGTTTTTGCTTTCTTTCACGTTTTGTAATAATGCCTGTTTTATTTTACAGTTTATTTTTTAACGTATATGTTTTTGTTTCTATTTATTTACTGTGTGACTCTGAGAGCCCCTCCCTCTCTTTTAACTTTTATTTTGCTTGCGTCATGCTGGATAGCCCCGCCCATCGTAAAGTGCCATTAGTCCCATCCTACTACTCCATAAAGCTTAAAACACATAAACAAAATGTTTTTGTTTATTTTGTTTGATATTGTTTTGTTTGCTTTGGTTTTCTGTTTTGTTTGGTTTTGCTGTTTGGTTTTGTTGTTTTCTGCTCAATATTGTTATGTTTGGTTTTGTAAAAGTTGGTTTTGTTTAATTTTGTTGTTTGGTTTTGTTTGCTTTGGTTTTCTGTTTTGTTTGGTTTTGTTGTTGATTTTTGTTCAATTGTGTTTTGTTTTCTTTTGGTTAATTGTGTTATGTTTGGTTTTGTTATGTTTGGTTTGGTTTTCTGTTTTGTTTGGTTTTGTTGTTGTATTTTGTTAATTTTTGGTTTTGTATAATTTTGTTTTGTTTTGTTTAATTTTATTTTGTTTGCTTTGGTTTACTGTTTTGTTTGGCTTTGTTGTTTTTTGTTCAATTTTGTTATGATTTGTTTTATTTACTTTGTTTTGTTTTTCTGTTTTGTTGGTTTTATTGTTGTTTTTTATAAAAAATGTTATGTTTGCTTTGGTTTTGTTTTGTTTGTTTGTTTGTTTTTCTACTCCACATAGCTCAAAACACATACATTTCTTCTTCTTTTTATTTTTATTTTTTTTGGTTTGTTGTAAAAAAATTAACTTTACCAAAAATCTGGATGCTCCAGCACTCTTTAAAAACTTTAATGCTACGTTCACACCGGACGCGAATAGCGCGTCAGGCGCGAGTGATTTCAATGTTAAGTCAATGCAAAGACGCGTTACGCGCGTAAAAAATTCCTGCGGCGCGAATGAGGCGTAGAGCGCGGCGCGGTAGACGCGAATACGCCTCATTCGCGCGTCAAGTTCGCGCGAATTGCGCGAATTGAGCGTCTGGCGCGTTACGCGCGAATGGTGCATTTTGTGCATTCACGCGTTTGACGCGAATTCGCGTCTGCCGCCCGAGTTGAAAAATCTGAACTTTGGCGTCAATTCGCGCCGCGTTAACCAATCAGGAGCCTAGCTGCCTGCTGCCCTCCTTCCTCTTCTCCTGTGCCATTCCCTGTGGCTCTTCCACCTTCCAAGCGAGGTCCTTTTTGTTCCTGTCTCTTAATGTAAATAGTTTGCACATATTGTTCATTTTTTTTCAGTTCATATTGTTATTTTATATGTTTTGCCTAAATAATTTTTTTTACGTTTTGCCTAAATATGTTTTTTAATGTTATACCTAAAATTACTTCATATGTTTGGCCTCAATAAATTATTTTGTAATATGACTAAATGCCTGGTGTGGTTCTAATGCACAAACAAAGCAAATCTTTTATCACATAACTTGATTTCAATATATGAGACATTTTGATTTTGTATTGATTGCTATTTATTCCATATCTAAATCTAGATTATATGAAACATTATTATTGTAATGTAAAGACAACCAACATTAGTGTCTGGACAGTGTTGAATAAGGAAAAAACACAGGACAGGTTAATTACTTTTTGAGGCTGGCTCCATTTATCATCAAAACAAAAATAAATAAATAATTTAACCTGATATACTACCATGGAAAACCTGACGTCTTTAAAAAGTCTCAACTTAATAAATGTGCATGTTGTGGACCTGACATCCTGGAACTGGGGCTGACAACCTGGGAAAAAAAAATAAATATATATATATATAATAATAATGGACTATTTTTAGATAGTTTAGCTCTTTATAGGTTTGTGGGTGGCTCTTAAAAGAGCCGTTGTGGGGAAGTCATGAGGAGGACTTCAAACGCTACTCCGTCGGCTGAGAAGTGTGCCATGAAGACATCCCTCACCCGGAGTGCCTCTCTGGAGGAGTTGTTGGCCGCAACCCGACCCAGACCTGGCAGTGGCTCCTCTCCAGCATGTCCCGCGCCTGGCTCTGGAGAGGCGGTAATTGAAGACACGCCAGTCATCAGTGGTGGGCACAGCCATGTACTCCTCCACAAGACAGTCCCAGATTGCAGTCACAACCTGGTGGACGATCTGGCTCACTGTTGAGACACCAACCCTGAAGCTGGACGCTATGGTCCTGAATGAGTCCCCTGTGGCAAGAAACCTAGAAAATATTTTTATAAGTACACTTGTAGTTACATATTCAACTATATACAATAACCAGTCTGTTTTACTTTAATGCACCATATTTGTTTGTTTGCTAGCAATTTTGCAAGCAATTTAACAAAGTTTTGAATCTTCAAAACAAAAGGGTATATGTGTATATGGTTTAAATCACTAGTGTGCCAATAACCAACTGATTATCAAAAGAAAGAGTAACGTTACTACAATTGCTTACAGATAGAGACATGACAGTATCATTTTTAGGTTATAGCAGTTAACCGAGTAACGTTATCACTAGAAAGAGCACTACATATTGCTTACAGATAGAGACATTATCACGTCTGCCAAAATAATATTTTATTTTTTTGGTTAACGTTACAGCAGTTAACTGAGTATCACTAGAAAGAGCACCAACAGTGGTATCCGTACCACACAGTTTGAAAAACATTGCTAGCATAGCGTAAATTAACATATATTTAATATACTGTATTTAACATTTTATATACATTTACTAACCGAAGACAGATGGACAGGCGCTCCGCAGCTGGGATAGAGCGCCTGTATCCTCGCTCCGATGCGGGACAACAGGTCATCAAACTGGGCGCGGGACAAGCGGAAGTACCGCTGTAAGCGGCCGTCATCCAGGCGCAGCTCCTGGAGCAAATGATGAAATTCGCCGAACTGGGAACGCCTCCGGAGGGTCTGGTGGACCCAAGTACGGCGACGACGACCCATACGCCGCTGTTCTGCTCTCCAGAGCAAATACAGAGCGGTGACTCTCTCCACGAATGCTCGATCAACATCAGCCATCTTGTAAAAAGATGGCCGTCAACGGATTTCGCCTCTGACGCGCGTCACGCGCGTAAATTTCGCTTCAAACTTTTGTTTTTTACGCGCGTCAATTTCGCTCTTGACGCGCGAATGGATTCAAAGTGGTCAAGCGTATAACTAGACGCGGTAGGCGCGAATTTGACGCGCTATTCGCGTCCGGTGTGAACGCAGCATAAAGCCACAAAAAGTATTTAATTGTGTATCCTTTATCATGTTTTTGTCCTTTTATGGTGTTTTTTTATGTGTAACCCCTGACAGTTTTATATTTAGTAAAATGCCAAGTTTATCTCATGGCCTTATTATATCATTTGTTTTGCAAACTTATTTAAATGCTAAACATCTATTTGTATTAACGAATGCATCAATACGTCGAAGATATATGTGGTTAGCTGTTAAAATATAGAAAACGAATTTTATGAAAACAAACGTCTTTAATTTAGCATTTCATGTGCAGAAACAGGCAAATAAAATTGCAAACGCATAGTTTAGAATCTCTATTTTGTGTGTGTGTGTGTGTGTGTGTAGTGTATACACGTAAACCTATTCAAACAAAACGCGTTTGTGTATTACATTTGTCTCATAAGAATCTCCGTTGTACGTTCGCTGGTCAACGGACCAATCAAATTGCACTGTGACAAACCAAGGCTGCGCTTTAGCCAATCAGATGAGGCTATTCTACCGCGTGCTCTTCCGTCTGGCCGCATGGCCCTCCCCTTTGCAGACTGCTTGAACTTCAGCTCAGAAATGCGGTTAAATCAAAATGTCTTCGGTTATTTGTTTATTTAGTCTTTTAGGTTTATATACTAATAGTTTAAATCCAAAGTAGGTTTGTATTTCACTTTTTGTCCAACATGCTGTTTTGAGCAACTGCAGTGTTTAATAGGCTGTTTGAGAGCGGACACTGAAGCTGCAGGTAAAACACATGCACATTTAGCATTAAATATATGAACATTTGACAGTGTAACACATTGTTAGGTGTTATTTGCTGTCTTTGACAAGAGAATAAACGGGTTCTATTTGCTTGGGATACTCTTAAGAACTTGGTGAGTGTGTTTTCATTCTGTTGTTAGCTAGCGTTTCGCATTTGGCTGCATTTAGCTTTATTTAGCTTTATTTTAGACATTTAAATGGATTACATGAAAACTGTGTTATATTTTAGCATCTTCAGAGTAGTCACCCTTTGCCTAGAATATGCAGACATGAACTCTTGACATTTTCTCAACCAACTTCGTGAGCTATCATCCTGGGATGCTTTTTAAACAGTATTGAAGGAGTTCCCATTTATTTTGGGCACTTATTGTCTGCTTTTCCAAGTCCAAGACACCGATAAAGTCAAAAGTAACACCAGTGGACACCAGCTGCATTAAGTACTGCAGTGCATCTCCTCCTCATGGACTGCACCAGATTTGCCAGTTCTTGCTGTGAGATGTTACCCCACTCTTCCACCAAGGCACTTGCAAGTTCCCGGATATTTCTGGGGGGAATGGCCCTAGCCCTCACCCTCTGATCCAACAGGTCCCGGACGTGCTCAGTGGGTTTGAGATCTGGGCTCTTCGCTGGCCATGGCAGAACACTGACATTCCTGTCTTGCATTGAATCACGCACAGAATGAGCAGTATGGCTGGTGGCATTGTCATGCTGGAGGGTCATGTCAGGATGAGCCTGCAGGAAGGGTACCAAATGAGGGAGGAGGATGTCTTCCCTGTAACGCACAGCATTGAGATGACCTGCAATGGTAACAAGCTCAGTCCGATGATGCTGTGACACACCGCCCCAGACCATGACCTCCAAATTGATCCCGCTCCAGAGTATAAGCCTTGTTGTAACGCTCATTCCTACAATGATAAACTTGTTATTTGGATTTTTACAAAATTATCTTTAAAACACAGTGTCCTGAAAAAGGGATGTTTCTTATTGATGTGTGTATATATATATATATATAAAACCAACATGGATGTCAAGTTTGGAGAAATGTAATCATTACAAGTTTGTTTTAAACTAGATTTTTAAACGATTCTTATCGTATTTGTCAACGATCCATAAATGACATATCTGGTGGGGTTTGAAATATATATAAAAAAAAAATTGTAAATCTGGGATTTAATAGTATAATACATCTAAGACACAGAAGCTTATTCACCATTCTTGCTTCATTGATTACCCCAGAGCTCTCCGTTGACATGGATTTCCCACCGAGGAAGCGGCAGAAGGGACACGAGGTTTCAGCTGGACCTGACCCGTTTGACGACGACATCGATTTCACCCAGGACGACCTGGCCCAGATTGACATCATTGCATCACAGGCCACCACTGGAGACGGTCCGAACAGCAGCTCGAAGAGAACGCTTGGTTCAGTGTTCGCTTGCCCTGACGAGCAGAGCAAAGCGCCTGTGAGGTCCGGCCGAAAAACATTTACCCTTGGAGACGGTTGCAGAAGTAGCACTTCATTTACCAACATTGAACCAGAAAGGAAACATGTCTTTGGTTAGTATAAGACATTATGGAAACATATTCCACTAGTGCATCATGTTCGTACAAGCACTGATATCTAATGTGAACGGTGGGCGGGTCATTTGAGCATTGTTGCAGGCGGTACAGACTTGAGATTGATTAAACTGGTTTTGAAGCATTTCAACATGGTACCAGCATTTTTATCTCACACAGCTGATGAGCATTCCAGTAAAGACAAAGAAGACCTATACTACAAACTATTAGAGGAACAACAAGCAGAGCTAAAGAAAAAGGTTTGTGGTGTCCTTCATAGAATACAGTACGAAGTCCTCTTATGATGTTACGCTCAAGGTCTCTTGCACCAAAAATGTTGTAACTTCGCTTTACGTGACCGACCCTTCTGAACCTTAGAATTAAGCATACTGTTTCTGCTACTGTACATTTATAAAAGAGCACGAAAAGTCCATATGTCCATGAAATGGTCCTTTAAATGTCATCATTCGTCCTCACCTGTGTTCAGCTGAAAGAGGTGGAGGAGGAGATCCTGATGAAGAACGGCGAGATCCGAGTGTTGCGGGACTCTCTGAGACTGGCCAATCAGGAGAGAGAACAGCAGAGGCAGAGCCAGCTCGCTCTGGAGAAAGAGAAAGCTCAAGCTCAGAGTGAACGAGAGAAGGAGCTCTCCAGGAAGGTGCGTCCACATCTCGCTTTACCCGTGCTGGCTGATGATCTCGCAGAGTTGGATGAGATTCGACACCCATTTCAATGTATTGACAGATTTTGTCCCAACTCAAAACGGTTGATTTCTTTCAGGTCCAGTCGCTGCAGTCAGAGTTGCACTTTAAAGAAGCCGAAATGAACGAAATGAAAGGGAAGCTTCAGAGCGTTGAGCGTGGAGGAAAGCAAGCTGGCACACCTGCGCGAAACACGTAAACGGAACAGTCTTGTTTTTTTGTTATATTTGATGCTAATAGAGGCTGTTTTTGCTTCCCCAGTCACTTTTACTCATGTCTTAACTAGTCTGATAATGATATTAAATTGCATTTCTTTCATATTAGTTGGAGGTTTTGGCCACAACAAGACACTCTGTCAATTTCTTAATTTCTTGTATATTGGTTGCTTCATGCTGGGTTGCCCCGCCCAGATAAATCTCATTTGTCCAAAATACCGCTCAAAAAGTTTTTATTTTCTTTTATTTATGTATTTTCTGATGCCAATTGAAACTGTTTTCAGTAGCGGCATTAACCATCACACAATTGCACAGAGCCCCGGACATCGGGAGGCCCCGTTCAGAAAGCTCCGCATAATGCTCAAGGGGTGATGGGTGACCCGTTGCTCTATGTTCGCGTGCGGATACGCTGTTTCAGCCACCTCGAAGCAGTTCACGTGCATTATGATGGTAAAGTGCTGCTGGTGCTGCCTTTGGCGCAATTCCAAACATGTGAAACCGCTTAAAGTAATACAAATGTAAAAACATGACACAGTGTCCCAAAAATGTAGGAGCTGACCGCGTTTTACCAGATTTGCAATAAGGAACGTTGTAAACCATCAAAAAGAGTTGGAAACTGGAGTTCTGTCAAAATAAAAGCTCTAGGCAACAACATACTGTATACTAACATTTTTCTAATTAAAAGTTGTATATATTAATATTAATGCACTATATGAACTAGCAATGAACAATTTTATGTTTATAATATTACATTTACCAAGATGTTAAAAAATACGGTAAAAATGTCCGAAATAAAAGAGAGTGAAATTCGAAATGTTTTGTAAAAATATATGCAAGTAAAAAAAGCGTCTTTTTTTTTGTTACCGTATTGTTGCATGCAAATTATATTTATTATAAATTAAATAACATTCTTGTGTTTATTTAGTGGAAAATATATATATATTTTTTAATTATGATATAGGGGCCCTGGGTATCTCGGCAAGTAAAAACGCTGACTACCACCCCTGGAGTCGTGAGTTCAAATCCAGGGTGTGCTGAGTGACTCATGCCAGGTCTCCTAAGCAACCAAATTGGCCCGGTTGCTAGGGAGGGTAGGGTCACATGGGGTAACCTCCTCGTGGTCGCTATAATGTGGTTCTCGCTCTCGGTGGGGCATGTGGGAGTTGTGCGTGGATGCTGCAGAGAATAGCGTTGAAGCGTCCACACGTGCTACGTCTCCGTGGTAACGCACTCAACAAGCCACGTGATAAGATGTGCAAATTGACGGTCTCAGACACAGAGGCAATTGAGCTTCTTCCTTCGCTACCTGGGTTTTGGGGAGAAAAGGGGAGAGAGAAAAAAATATGATATAAAATCACTTTTATGTAATGTCCCCTGGTTGTATGTCAAAAGGGGGCCCCCGGCTGGATGTTTGCATGGGGCCTTGGAAATCGTAACCCCGCCCCTGACTGTTTTTGCCAATAACTTTTACTCTTGTCATAACCTGCTCGATAATGCTATTAAATCACATCTCTTCATTGCAAGTCTTTGGGCTTAGTGACAACAAGACAATTATTACATTTTTTGACTCAAGGACACTATGGGGGGGGGGCTGGGGATCGAACCAGCAACCTTCTGCTTACCAGTTTAGTGCTTTAGGGCACTACGCCACCTCCACTCATAAAATGTCATTGGGCCCAAAGCCTGCTCCACATAGCTGTATATTACACGTCAAATATGTTCTGATTGGCTGATTTAGTTGCTTTTTGCAACATTTAAGCTTTTAATACAAATGAGTTGTAAACCTTAGAACTGGTTATATGATGGTTTAAAATCAATACAGAATTGTAATCGTTTATGCTCTTTAAGCATGTTTATTATTGATCACTCTGGACAAATACGTGTTGATGTCTTGTTAACACAGTGTCCACACTCCTGCTGGTCATGCGTTTATGACAAAGGAAAGCTTTTTAGCTGAGCTGTCCAAGACAACATCTCCAATCAAAGGCCAGTTATTACAGGGTATGGATTATTTCTTTCTCACACAGCCACATTGTAAATGCACATTTACTGTCTGTTGAGGTGTTTATATTGTCATTTGACGTTCAACATCAAACGTTCAAACTCTCAGATGAGAAACCAGCACAGTCCGAAAGTTCCTCAACAGAAGAGCCACATTTAGAGAGAAACCTCAGATCAGACCCCCATCAGGAAGGTAGTTACTGACACGTCCCTTGCCATTAAAGGAGATGTTAGGCAGAACGTAAGGCTCAGTCGCTATTCACTTTTATGGAATGGAAAAAGGATGCAATGAATATCGAATGGTGACTGAGACCATCTGCCTAACATCTATTATGTTATGCATATTCCTTTAACTTTAGTCTAAACTTTTGGGTTACATGGTTTTGGGTTTTTTTTATGCTCTAGGTTGTCCATTACTAAACCTTCTGCTGCAGCAGCCGTTAGATCCGAGTTCTCTGGGTCTCTGTCACCTGCTGTCGATCAGTCCTGACACTCTGCCAAACGTCCTATCACAGCATGGCTACATCACACCGTAAGTCTCAAAAGCTACGCCCACTGGGAGGGGCATTCCAACATTTCTACACACTTGTCTTACAATCTGAAAATGCATAAGTAGGGTTTGGGTTTAGTAAATGTATTTGGCTTCATATAAAATCGATAGAAGTCACCACAGTGATAAACCAAACGCATGTGTCAGGTTTTGCTATCATTGCTAAGAACTACATTTTCAAACCAGAAAACACTATTTTATATGGACCTTACTCAATTTCATAAAAGCACAAAATGTCTTTTTTTAGATGTAAATATGTGACAAGTTTAGTCTATATTAATTATAACTAGATTATTATCCTAAATAATCAGCTCTAACACTAGTATGAGCCGTAGTAATAGTGATGCTTGCATTATCAACACTACTGATTCATTTTTATTTTAAAACCGTTGTTAATGTCCCTGCCATGTACTGTATATAATAACAACATGTGTATAAGCAGTTTTGAAAGTCCTCCCTCTTTGTAAACATTGAGTCCACTACAGTGAACTATTTGCATTCATTGATTGTTTTGGGAATTCACTGGTATAACGTGAATCATACAGTGTAAAACGCATGGAAATGTTGACATTGTAGACATTGGTGTTTTCAGAAGGAACCCTCACATTTCCATTACAGCAATGTCAACAATGGTATTTTCCAATGGAATGTTTATATTTAGATTTTAAACAATTCCTACATTGGAAATGTTTAACCAATCTGGAAAAAAATCATTGAAATGTCCCAAGCAACATAATGGATATGTTTGGTCCATAAAACACAAAATACAGAATAGAACTTTTTTATATTTATTCCAGATTTAAATTTTTTATTTTAAAGCATTTACCTTTATTCATTTACCAGATTCATTTATTCAAAGCATTGCATTTATAGTGCATGCAAGCTTTAGATTTCATCAGTACTTGCGGTCACTGGGATTCAAACCCTTGACTTTGCCACTGCTATTGCAATGCTCTTCCTGTTGACCTGCACACTTCGAAGTTGTTTTGTTAAATCAAAGATATTTTTACGTTTTAATAGCATGTTCAAAGACAGTATCCATTGAATATGTTTACATAGACACCAGAAAAGGGCTTATTGCGAGAAAGTGGCATTTCCATTTACATGCACTGTACAGGTATAAGCGCCGTACTGTACACTCCCGTATACATGCGGCTCGTCCATAAGTGGTCATTTTCTTGTGTGATCCTTTGTAAATAACAAACATGGCATCCGAGGAAGACATTGATATTTTATTCTCTGTTGCTTCGCTTTATTTCCAGATATTCCAGTGTTTTTGCTGTGTTTGTTTCCTTAACTTTCTGTTGAAACCTGCAGTGGAATTGCACTGCAGTAGTGGGGCTTCCCTCTTTCTTCAAACTCTGGGATTCTCCTAATGTATGAACGCATTCTGTATACGCAAACGTGAGGGACAGTCAATATTTTACATTGGTGTGTTTATAAATGGGTATAGTTTATAGTGTATGTGATTTTCCCTCTGTACTCCCAGAAATGTTGAATTCTTTCCAATGTGTTGACATATTGTTGGACTTATTTGATAGCAGGTCTGTTCACGCACATACGCACTCCTCAAAAACCTGTAAGAACTGCACTTATGCGTTTACCTGACCACATAAGTCATAAGGTTTTTGGGAGAAACCCAGGTGCAATAAACCACTTTCTCTTAATCCCTGAAACGGCATAAGGAAATCGGCATTCTCGTTTACATGACGTTTCAAAACTCTTTATGCAAAAACTCTGGAATAAATCGTTTTCATGTCAAATGTGGTCAGTGTCCATTGTTTTTAAAATGCCGACTTTTATTGCATATTTGAACATCTACTCGACAAGGTTAGATAGTTGCAAATGTTCTCACTATTTATTTTTCTTCATTCCAGGGAATCGTTGGCAAATTCCAGCTCAGCCTCTTCAGAATTCAGAGTGTTTCATCGCCCACAAGCTCGATTTCATGAACTGCAGAATCTTGCTATGTCTGCACTGACCGCAATAGCTCTCCGTCACACTACGATTGTATCACGTAACGGCAACACTGCGACTCTCCAACAAAGTTGCCCCGCCGCGGTCCACTTCCTCCCGCTACTCACCTACCACATCAGCACATACTGTCAGTCGCTGGAATCTGTCGAGAGTTCTGGAAAGACATCGCTTCATGGAAGCTCGCTGTCAAGTTCCTCCGAATCCAGCTTGGCCTCAAGTATTGAGGAATCGCTCGGCAGTCAAGAAGAGTTTGCATTGGCTGCCATGAAAGCTCTGTATCACCTAGTGTGCTACAGCAGTGAAGCTCTGGAGATGATGTTATGCCACCCTGATGGAGAGATCCCAGAGCGATCCGATGTGAACAGGCCACATTGTTCAAAGAATTTCCTCGACACTGCAGATCATCTAAATGGAGAGAGCCCACACAGGTCCCACTCCCAGCTCCCTCTACTCAGGAGGCTTCTACAGTTGGCAGATCCAGGGTTCCTTACCAGTGCTGTCCAGAGGGAGGCGGTAGTGAGCACCAGTCTGAGGACTCTGTGTATGCTGGCTGAGAAAGCACAGGAGAACCAGTTGCTGAGGTAATGAGTATGTGATTATTTTAATCAGATTAAGATGTTTGGAAAGGCATGCTACATACCAATTAGAGTATTCTTTTATTATAGTTTACTATTTCAATGTGTGCTACTCATAGTATTTCAGCAATATGTATTCAAAGTATTACTCTATATACTGCCTGGCCAAAACAAAGTTTCATGTTCTAATATGTCATTGGACCGCCTTTAGCTTTGATTAGGGCACGCATTCATTGTGGCATTGTCTCGACAACCTAATGCAACGTCACAACATTTATTTCCATCCAGAGTTGCATTAATTTTTGACCAAGATCTTGTGTTGATGATGGGAGATTCAAACCACTCTGTAAAGTCTTCTCCAGCACATCCCAAAGACTTTCAGTGGGGTTAATGTCAGGATTCTGTGGTGGCAAATTCATGTGTGAAAATGATTCCTCATGATCCCTGAACCACTCTTTCACAAATTGATCCTGATGAATCTTGGCATTGACATCCTGGAATATGTCAGTGAATAACAAATCCATTGATGGGATAACCTGGTCATTGAGTACATTATGGTAGTCAGCTGACTTAATTTTATCGCCGCATAACATTGCTGATCCTAGACCAGTGGGGTATTCCAGAAAGCAGGTTAAGCAACTTACCCGGGTAAATTCATTTGAAGTGGATAATCTCAACTTTTGGTCCAAAAACTGAGGTAACTTTCAAAGTAGCCATAGCTACTTACTCTCTGAACATAACCTGCTCTGGAATAGATTATGTTCCAGAGTTAATTAATTTCAGGTAGATGTCAGTAAGTTTGAGACACAGTGGGCACGGAAGTTAGACTGCACACAATATTAAACTTTTAAAGCATTATTATTGTAAATTGCAATCTTTACCGCACAAGCCTTCACATAACTCACATTTCCAGTCTCGAACTCCACAGAGTTGCAACACAAAATTGAAAAAATTGTGTACATTGTGCTTTATCTTTTAATGAGAAGTTTTTAATACTGTAATATTTTTACATTTTAAAATATTAAGGAACACTTTAAAGTATATCACTCGTAGTATTTCTGCAGTATGTATTCAAAGTATACTACACGTAGTATTGCTGCAGTATGTATTCAAAGTATACCACACGTAGTATTTGTGCAGTATGTATTCAAAATATACCACACATAGTATTTCTGCTGTATGTATTCAAAGTATACCACCTGTAGTATTTCTGCTGTATGTATTCAAAGTATACTACACATATGTATTCAAAGTATACCACCTGTAGTATTTCTGCTGTATGTATTCAAAGTATACTACACATATGTATTCAAAGTATACCACCTGTAGTATTTCTGCTGTATGTATTCAAAGTGTACTACACATATGTATTCAAAGTATACCACTCGTAGTATTTCTGCAGTATGTTTTCAAAGTATACCACTCGTAGGATTTGTGCAGTATTTTTTCAAAGTATACTACACGTAGTATTTCTGCTGTATGTATTCAAAGTATACCACACGTAGTATTTCTGCTGTATGTATTCAAAGTATACTACATGTAGTATTGCTGCAGTATGTATTCAAAGTATACCACACGTAGTATTTCTGCTGTATGTATTCAAAGTATACTACATGTAGTATTGCTGCAGTATGTATTCAAAGTATACCACACGTAGTATTTCTGCTGTATGTATTCAAAGTATACCACTCGTAGTATTTCTGCAGTATGTATTCAAAGTATACCACTCGTAGGATTTCTGCAGTATGTTTTCAAAGTATACCACTCGTAGGATTTGTGCAGTATGTATTCAAAGTATACCACACATAGTATTTCTGCTGTATGTATTCAAAGTATACCACTCGTAGGATTTGTGCAGTATGTATTCAAAGTATACCACACATAGTATTTGTGCAGTATGTATTCAAAGTATACCACTCGTAGTATTTCTGCAGTATGTATTCAAAGTATACCACTCGTAGTATTTCTGCAGTATGTATTCAAAGTATACCACTCGTAGGATTTGTGCAGTATGTATTCAAAGTATACCACACGTAGTATTTCTGCAGTATGTTTTCAAAGTATACCACTCGTAGTATTTGTGCAGTATGTATTCAAAGTATACTACACGTAGTATTTGTGCTGTATGTATTCAAAGTATACCACACATATGTATTCAAAGTATACCACACGTAGTATTTCTGCAGTATGTATTCAAAGTATACCACACATAGTATTTCTGCTGTATGTATTCAAAGTATACTACACATATGTATTCAAAGTATACCACACGTAGTATTTGTGCAGTATGTATTCAAAGTATACCACTTGTAGGATTTGTGCAGTATGTATTCAAAGTATACCACACGTAGTATTTGTGCAGTATGTATTCAAAGTATACTACACATATGTATTCAAAGTATACCACTCGTAGTATTTCTGCAGTATGTATTCAAAGTATACTACACATATGTATTCAAAGTATACCACCTGTAGTATTTCTGCTGTATGTATTCAAAGTGTACTACACACATGTATTCAAAGTATACCACACGTAGTATTTCTGCAGTATGTTTTCAAAGTATACCACTCGTAGGTTTTGTGCAGTATGTATTCAAAGTATACCACTCGTAGGATTTCTGCAGTATGTTTTCAAAGTATACCACTCGTAGGTTTTGTGCAGTATGTATTCAAAGTATACCACACGTAGTATTTCTGCAGTATGTATTCAAAGTATACTACATGTATGTTTTCAAAGTATACCACTCGTAGGCTTTGTGCAGTATGTTTTTAAAGTATACCACTCGTAGGATTTGTGCAGTATGTATTCAAAGTATACCACTTGTAGTATTTCTGCAGTATGTTCTCAAAGTATACCACTCGTAGTATTTCTGCAGTATGTTTTCAAAGTATACCACTCGTAGTATTTCTGCAGTATGTTTTCAAAGTATACCACTCGTAGTATTGCTGCAGTATGTATTCAAAGTATACCACTCGTAGTATTTCTGCAGTATGTTTTCAAAGTATACCACTCGTAGTATTTCTGCAGTATGTATTCAAAGTATACCACACGTAGTATTTCTGCAGTATGTATTCAAAGTATACTACACGTATGTTTTCAAAGTATACCACTCGTAGTATTTCTGCAATATGTATTCAAAGTATACTACACGTATGTTTTCAAAGTATACCACTCGTAGTATTTCTGCAGTATGTTTTCAAAGTATACCACACGTAGTATTTCTGCAGTATGTATTCAAAGTATACCACTCATAGTATTTCTGCAGTATGTTTTCAAAGTATACCACTCGTAGTATTGCTGCAGTATGTATTCAAAGTATACCACTCGTAGTAGTGCTGCAGTATGTATTCAAAGTATACCACTCATAGTATTTCTGCAGTATGTATTCAAAGTATACCACTCGTAGTATTTCTGCAGTATGTATTCAAAGTATACCACTCGTAGTATTTCTGCAGTATGTATTCAAAGTATACCACTCGTAGTATTTCTGCAGTATGTTTTCAAAGTATACCACTCGTAGTATTTCTGCAGTATGTATTCAAAGTATACCACACGTAGTATTTCTGCAGCATGTATTCAAAGTATACTACACGTATGTTTTCAAAGTATACCACTCGTAGTATTTCTGCAATATGTATTCAAAGTATACTACACGTATGTTTTCAAAGTATACCACTCGTAGTATTTCTGCAGTATGTTTTCAAAGTATACCACTCGTAGTATTGCTGCAGTATGTTTTCAAAGTATACCACACGTAGTATTTCTGCAGTATGTATTCAAAGTATACCACTCATAGTATTTCTGCAGTATGTTTTCAAAGTATACCACTCATAGTAGTGCTGCAGTATGTATTCAAAGTATACCACTCATAGTATTTCTGCAGTATGTATTCAAAGTATACCACTCATAGTATTTCTGCAGTATGTATTCAAAGTATACCACACGTAGGATTTGTGCATTATGTATTCAAAGTATACCACTCGTAGTATACGTTTTTGTCATAATCCTATTTGTTTCTGAAATGGTGTTTGGATACTACTCTCTGGATAAGATATGCATGTAATGAGGTCATGTGACAATATAGTACACTGTTTGATGTATTTGTCACACATGTTATAATTTTCACATTTGCACAGTACATACTGCACAGTATGCAGTAAATTAATATTCCATTCCAGTGTTTTTCCACATTTACAAGCTAAACCATTGCTTCATCTCTCAAATGCAGACTCAAGGATGTCATGTCAAGTCAAGTGTTGACGAAATGCCTGACTCTGGAGACGTCCTGCAGAATAGTCCATCTGTCTGTGAGGTTCCTGTCGTGTATCATCTACAGTGACGAAATGGCCACTAAACTTGGTTTGCATGAATGTAAGTGCCATTACGTCTTGAACGCTATTGTAGTCCCTGCACATTATGTTAAAAACAAAACTTATTTCTTCTCGTAGTTCCATGTCTTCTTCTGAGAATATTCCAGTATGTCACCTCCAGGCCAGATAAGTTTGTTTCAGAGGACACATGGAGTCGTTTGGAACTTGAGGTGATTATCATGATGTATTCGTACTCTAATAAAGAGTATCCTGTTAAACAGAGCAATCAGATGTTTTAATAGTTATTTAATCATATGTCAACAGGTTATTGGGTTATTGACCAAACTTTTGACGCAAAAGACTGGCTCATGGGCTGCTCTGGGTGAATCATCCTGCCAGTGTATAAACGAGGTTAACAGCGACACAAAAGAAAACGCAACTGCTGAAATGTATCACAATGCTGAGAGACTCTTGTATTACCATTTTGTGCCAATTCTGTTCATCTGTTCTCAGGTGGTGCGGACGGTGGTGGTGGTTTTACACAAGCAGTGGCTGAGAACCAAAAGGCTAGAAAGTCAAATGGCGAGTAATCTCATCTGGACGAGTACTGGATTCCATGTACTGCGAGAGTCGCTAATGCTGCTGCACTGGCTGCTGGTAAACGACTCGTCATTTTCTGAACACTGTCTGGACGTGCTGCACATGTACGATCAGGTCATTCCTGCCATCAGAGACACATTCCGACTGGTCCCAGATCTGTCTGAGAGTGAAGGTGAGTTCTTGTTTTTACATTTTATTATAGTTCTGTCCTTTTGATTTTTACTGGATAGAAATGTTATTCATGTTGTTCCAAACTGGTATGACTTTCTAATGTGGATAGGGATTAAAATGAAATGTTTTTCATTTCGGTTCATTTTGAACAGAGTATTTATACTTGAACAAGTATTTTTTTTTCGTTCCGGCATTCTTCGGCTTCCTTTTCAGATGGTAACTGGTTGGAACGGATAATAATGTTCAAATCTGCATTAATCAATTTCTAACAATAATTCAATGAAGACTTGAAAACAAAAGTTTTTTTTTACCTCCTAATATTTTCCCTTTTATCTTTGGTTTGATGAAAAAATGATCATAACAAAATAATAATGTTGGGGTTAGGTTTAGGTACTAGGGTTAGTTAGGTTAGTTTTAGGTACTAGGGTTAGTTAGGTTAGGTACTAGGGTTAGTTTTTAGGTACTAGGGTTCGTTAGGTTAGTTTTAGGTACTAGGGTTCGTTAGGTTAGGGATAGGTACTAGGGTTAGTTAGGTTTAGGTATTAGGGTTAGGTACTAGTGTTGGTTAGGTTTAGGTACTAGGGTTAGTTAGGTTTAGGTATTAGGGTTGGTTAGGTTTAGGTACTGGGGCTATGTTCTTAGGGTTAGTTTTAGGTACTAGGGTTAGTTAGGTTAGGGATAGGTACTAGGGTTAGTTAGGTTTAGGTATTATGGTTAGGTACTAGGGTTGGTTAGGTTTAGGTACTAGGGTTGGTTAGGTTTAGGTACTAGGGTTAGTTAGGTTTAGGTATTAAGGTTAAGTACTAGGGTTAGTTAGGTTTAGGTATCAGGGTTAGTTAGGTTAGTTTTAGGTACTAGGGGTAGTTAGGTTAGTTTTAGGTACTAGGGGTAGTTAGGTTTAGGTACTAGGGTTGGTTAGGTTTAGGTACTAGGGTTAGTTAGGTTTAGGTATTAAGGTTAGGTACTAGGGTTAGTTAGGTTTAGGTATCAGGGTTAGTTAGGTTAGTTTTAGGTACTAGGGGTAGTTAGGTTTAGGTACTAGGGTTAGTTAGGTTAGTTTTAGGTACTAGGGTTAGTTAGGTTAGTTTTAGGTACTAGGGGTAGTTAGGTTGGGTTAGTTTTAGGTACTAGGGTTAGTTAGGTTAGGTTTAGGTACTAGGGTTAGTTAGGTTAGGTTTAGGTACTAGGGTTAGTTAGGTTAGGTTTAGGTACTAGGGTTAGTTAGGTTAGGTTAGTTTTAGGTACTAGGGTTAGTAAGGTTAGGTTTAGGTACTAGGGTTAGTACGGTTAGGTGTTCGGGTTAGGTTAGTAAACAAGTAATTATTAACTGGTTACCAGGTTTTAAAAATTACACTTTCACTCCGGAACAATTAAAAGGAACAAAAAGTTTTGTTTTGTTTGTTTTCTGTGTATTTTCGTTCCATGAACCGTTTCTAGTCACTGACTGTGGAACACAAAGTTATACCATCTGAAGGCTCTGTTGGTTGCTCTTTTCCATGTAATTACCATGAATGGGAACCGAAGCTTTGGAGATAAAAAAAAAAAAGATGGCGAAAGCACCATAAACATAATGTGAATGTTGTCCGTACAACAAAAAATAGCTTTTCGGATGAAAATCTTGACATCCGCTCTAGTCGTCAGTGGCGTGTTTATTACAGTAGGTTTTCGATTTGTGCCAATGGTTTCTATGATCTACTCAGGCTTACGATGCTTTGGGAAATGCAGCCCAGGCCAGTTGTGTGAACTGGATCAGTAGATTCATTGATGAGGTTTGAAGTCACATGGGACATTTTAATTGGTGCAAGCAGTATGTGGCAAAAAATTTTCCTTTTGTGTTGCACGGAAAAAGGAAAGTCATACTGGTTTTGAACAACATAAATGATGACAGAAATGTTCATTTTGGGTGAACAAACCCTTTTAATGATAACGAAGACATTTGTTTTAAAATGCTACTGAAGCTCTTTAAAAAAAAATTTACATTGTTGTTGGTTTTCAGAACTGGCTCTAGAAGAGATCTGCCGCTCTGAAACTGAATATGTTGAAGACATGGACACTGAAACGGGACCTTAATGATCAAATGTGAAGTGAAGTCAGAGGTTTTGCAATGAACAATATCTCATTTCTGCAGATTGTCTCATTCCTTTTAAGACTTGAGCACTTAAATCCTGAATTAAAGACAGTTAAATCTATATCACGCCTGGAATTTGAGAAAGTAGACTTCCATTGTAAGTGTGATATTTGTTTTCATGAGGCACGAGTCAATATCGCTATCCGTTGTGCTGTTAAAACAGTTTGTGACTGTTATTTGAACTTTTTCAAATGTAGAAAAATGGAAATGAATGTGTGCCACAACCTTTACATTTGTACAGTTAAAACTGCTAAGCAACAATTAATTTATAGGTAATTAGTTTAGAGAAAACACATAAATGCCCCAAATCAATACTGACATACTGTCTTAAAATACATACAGTATGTACTTTACCATCAATTGCACATTTTGCATTTGAAGTGTGTAACGAAATTATGCAATTGGGATTCGACATCAGTAACCTCACTTCCTGTACACCTTTGTACTTCATTCTCAGTGTGGGTCAAAATTGTGGACAAATGGAAAATATCTGAAATAAGTGAGAAATAATATTCTTTCGTACAAAATGATGGTTCCCAAACTTTTACTGTTGCAAACATGGAGATGCATGTAAACAATTGCACATCAGATTAACATTTATACAGTTTATAAAACATGACCCGACAACTCCAACAAAGAATTTGTGAAAGCTCGCACAGAGGAAGAATATAATATGGAAGGCCAAAAGGGTCATCAGCCTTTTAAAGAAGCCAAAAATGGGCAAGCAAGCAACATTTTAAAATGTAACTATTTTTCTTACCTCGAGACAATTTAATTCCTTAAAGTGAGCATGTGCCTTTCACTTTAAATTTCAAATGCTCAAGGGAAAGTTCCTAGTCTGTGGAAATCTTGTACATGTTTTTACAACTTGCACAACATTAGAAATTAAACAACACAAGAAAATAAGGGTGACTAAGAGAAATAATCTTGCTCGGTTATGATGCACAAAAGGCGACAGCCACCATAATCGCTACAAAACAGCATCTGCTTGTTTTCCGAATTCCTTTAAATTCCAAATCTTGACATTTAAAACTTGTAACACACCTGTAAAAATGACCAGTTTTTCCCTCACAGTAGAAAGAGGCTCTTTTGGGTTTGGAATGACATGAAAGTGAGTAACTGTTATTAACATGTAATTTGCTGCCTAAGCTGCATAAGGCACATTCTGGATCTTTGTACATGGTAACACATTTAAACATATTAGATGTTAAAGAACATTCACAGATGCATAAACCTGAATATGATGAAAATACAACATCTTATCAACATCCTGGAATCGCGTGAATCATTCGAGTTCAGTGAACACAATCCTCAAAGTGTCCAGATATTTTGTGCAAATTCTCAGGGTGAAATGCAGCCCCTTAATTAAGACCATTGATGGGATCTTAGGAAAAGTCACGCCTTGCAAAAAACAACTTTCTTATCAGCATTTTTGACTTGTTTTCCAGTAAATATGTATCAATATCTTTAAAAATGATTGTGTAATATAATGTATCTTGAAATAAGTTCATATTTCTTGCACCATTGGGGGTAAATAAACAAAATCAGCACATACCAAACTAAATAAAAAATAGATTATGTATTTCAATTTCACAAAAAGTTCCAACAACTTGATTTGTGTAATCATTTACAAAATAAGCACAGAAATATATAAAAGTTTTCTTAATGGAATTCTATGAAATAAATGCATAAATCTTAAAAACAGGCTAAAATATTTAGAGGCTAAATTCTGAAAACAAAACTGTATATTCTCTGAAAACGAGTGTTAATATGTTGTCCAGTACTGCTTAAGTAAATATATCTTGTTTAAAGGTTGTTTGGCAATTTTCACTAGTAAACATTTTCTTAAGATCGTTGCATTGCCAAAAAACAAATTTCCCTTTTGCTTACAGAAAGAAACAAAGAACTAACTGAACTAAAAGTATGGCTTGGACTCACGAGTAATGGCTGAAGTAGAAAATATATATATTTCTGTTAATGAAATGACATTAGTGTGTAAAAAGTCTTAATGTCATCATTTACTCTCCAAACACACCAAAGAACATATGACTGACTTCCATGGAACAACAGGGAAAAAAGGTGTTAGCCTCAGTCACCATTCACTTTCATTGCAACTTTTTTTCATATAATGAAAGTGAATGGTGACTGAGTCTGTCAGTACCTAACGTCTCCTTTTGTGTTCCATGGAAGAAAGTCATTCGAGTAAGGTTGTGCGGTATACCGGTACTAATGAAATATCACGATACCAAAAAAATGTAACCGGTACAATATCATCTTAATTTTAGTACCATAATAAAATATGCTGCCATTAGCAAAATGTAATGTGAGAGTTTTGAGATGAATCAAAGACTAATAATTAAAAAAGTCTCGATATGGCCAAATGTGATCCTTGAACTGCAGAAGGATGTCTTTTAATGAAATTATATATAGTCACATGCAAGCCACAGATTGAATTAGAGGCACACAGGTGTGCACACAAATGTAACACACACTATTAATGCTTGATTTTCATGCAGTGTGTCCAATAGTATCCATCTGCAGAGCCACAGAGCAGCCTGTGAACTCTCAAATGACCATTGCAGCTCTGAGATTTCAGCTTGTGATTCAAGGGACGCTTGATATAACAAACCCTTCACAAACAGGAAGAACTTCAAAGGTCTATCAAAATAAAAGTCCTGCTGAAATAAGAACTCTATTCAACCAGATGCGTGACATTGAAGACATTACGCCAAAAACACGTAACTACTGTATAAAAGTGTAATATTCAAAGTTGTCGCAATAATACTCATAATAACAATAATATAATATTAAATGGTTATATTATTAATATTATTATTATCTGTATCTATTAAGATGTTATGCGGTTCTTTTAGTCAAGTACATTTCAATGTAATTTCATCAAAAATACCGAGGTACCAGGGCTGGTATCGTACAGAAGTCAAAATTTTGGTATCGGAGCAACCCTACTTAAGCGTTTGGAACAACATTACGATGAGTAATTGACAGAATAACCCATTTTTGTGTGAACGATCCCTTTAAAAACGCCAATAATAATAATGAACCACAATTATAATGTTATTCCCAACATGATTGGATGCACATTAGCTGTACAATCCACTATAGCACTTTTTTCTAAAACCTGGTCAGGGAATTACATAGCCATCCACAATCCAGCAGTGACCGATGTGTCAGACGGTTGTGGTTTAGTAACCGGTCTTTGGTTGTTCCACAGACAAGGGGTTGTAGGCTGGCTGATTCGAGCTGTAGACTGTTGGTGGAGGTGGATGAGTGAAACCCAGCTGAACTGGTGGATGTCCGGGGTATCCCGCCTGACTGTAGGGAACAGGGTATCCTGGGCCTCCTGGAAAAATACAGAATTATAGCTTTGTTTAAATTTAAACTTTTAGACTTGGCATAAATTTAACCCTTACTCAGTATCAGGGCTGGATTGGTAATCTGTTATACCGGGCATGTTCCCGGAGGGCCGACACACTTTTCAGGGCCGGAATGGCCATCAGGAGAACAGAGCTGGCCAGTGGGTCGGCCGCGAAACATACTGAATGGGCCGCGATAAGCTAAAATGAGCCGTTGCGTTATGCAGAACGGACCACAAAATGGCGCCGCAATATGCAAAGAAGTACAGCGAACAATCCCCCCCTGCCCCGCCGCATACCAACACCCCCCCCACCCATCCCGCTCAACAAGTTGTTGGCCAGTTGCCATGTAAAACCCGTGCCGATTTCTCTTCCCAGTCCAGCCCTGTTCAGTAAGGTAATAAAACCATAGCAAATTTTAGAGTAAATATTTGAATATTGCCAATGCCTACAACTCAAATCATCTTATGTAAAAATAAGCGTCAAATTATTTATTTTGAAGCTTTCAGTTTTGTTTGCAGCTCTTACCAGGCTCCTGATATGGGGGTGGTGGTCCTGCTACATTTGGCTGTCCCTGATATGGTCCAGTTGGCATGGCTTGCCCTCCATAGGCTGGCTGAGGGCCGTACCCAGACTGAGGGGGCATAGGTTGGTATGGTGGGTACTGATCTCCCTGGAAATCAGACTGCTGAGGGTATTGTGTTGTTACAACTGTAGTTGTTGTTGCGCCCATCACAGCTGTGTGAATCAAAGGTACAACAACATACAAATGAATAAGGAGCAATGTGATTTTCTACTCACAAAGGAGCATTGATGGATTCACCTCGAATAAAAGATCAAATTTAAACCTGGAAATAAAGTTTAAGTATTCCCTTTTAGCCTCAAAGCCAAAGGAAGCTGCACTGGGGCCAGTTGAATAAATCTATTTAAGACTAGTCTCGCAAGTTAGTCGTCTAATTTATTTCTGTAAGACTGGTATTTACTTTTTAAGTCAGTTGCATAACATTTTAGACTGGTCTAATTTAAGACAAAAAAGTAAGACTGGTTCCCCCTTGGCTAACTTTCCTTTACAACCTATGTTGCCATGGAAACAAATAAACTGTCCTGGCTTGTAACAGGCGCTTCGTCATATTGAGAGACCAATGTTAGTGTCACCTCGCAGTCAACTAGAAGATAATAAGTGTTACTCAATCTAAAACAGCAGTAGCCTACAGTGTTTAAAATTAAGCAAAAACCATCACCATCGAAACATTACTTACAAGACGGTCCAAGCGGAGTTGATGTGACAGCGGTATGAGACTGTATCTTCCCCCGCTGTGGGTAACGTCCGCCCGGATACTCCGCTCTCCCTCCCCCCGGTGATTCCCCAAAACATCGGAGATTCGTCTCCGTATATTTCAATGATCATTTCCGTTGTCCTTTTCAATTTAGGAGATGGTCCTCCCCCCCGTTGCTGGGTTTTTTCACTTAAAAATGTCCTTTTTTGCCTCTTGAACCATATTTTTAAACCGTTTTTGAACATCTTTGACGGATCGTGAGACCGATGGGTTGACACTGTTAACTCTTTCCGTTATTGTGGTCCAAGCTTTGTGTTTTTTGCTATTGCCGTTGTAATCGTTAAATTTGTTAAAGTCGATTTAGCAGCATTGTATTCCTCTAATATACAAATATTTTCCGCAAAGGAAAACTGTGACGATCGCGTACTGTCGGCCATTTTGTTTAAGTTGTTCAGCGTCTTATTTTTCCCACAAATCAATGCGATTTAGACTGTCTTGATAAAGATAGATGTGAGCTTATTTTATGCAATGGTCTTTCTTCAGTGACTTTAGTTAGTCAGACTATTTCTTAAGACACAGTCTTAAGATAATGACTATGTTTATGCAACCGGCCCCAGGTGTGACGTTTTGGTTTTAAACCGAATGTAAAAGACAAGCCCCAAAAACGTTGTTACTGATGATATCTCGAAATGGCGAAATGTGGAAGTGAAAGCGCGCACCTCCGACCGCAACCACAGCTGCAGTTCCTACCTGTCGTAGTTGAGTGTGTGAATTAAATGTGACATTACCAAATGCAGTGAAAAGCACCTTATTGACAACCTCACGTTTCTACATCAATCATTAAAAGGGGAACTCACTTTAAAAGCCATAAAGTCAACATGAAATCAAAATGGACAACATTTACTTTCTTAGTACAATTTTGCAAATATTTGTAATATTTCATCGAAATATAATAACTTGCTCCGCCTCTAAAACAACTTTCATTTTTGGATGACATCACCAAGCCCTCTATTCTTATTAACCCACCTGGCTTTATTATGGTGTATAATGGCAATTAATTTTTTTACCACCCAATAAATTTGACGGATAAACTCAAGTCCTTCCCACCATGCAATTTTTTTCGTAATGAATATCCTGTTTCACTCTGAAATACTTTACATTACGAAGGTCAAATGGGTTGTACGTGCTGTTTCATGTCGACTAAACAAAAAACAACTTTTAAGGAATGTGCTCACAAAGAACTCTGCAATTACATGGCTTTAGACGATTTGGAAAATGGTTCATGAGTCGAGACTAGAAGAGTGAACTGTCTCTTTAAGAAGGGGCTTACAGTCCCAGTTTTCAAAGATTGAAAGTTAAAACTTTTTTTACCCAAAGTGATTAAAAAAAAAGTTTGTAATGTGAAACATCAGCTGTCTTGTGACAGTCATTCACAAAGGCTACGCAATTCTCATGCTGTACCACTTCCTTAAAGAATGGCATGTATGAACATTCCCTCCCCCACTCGCTGTTGCTGTGGACACACTGAGAGTGACTCACACTGGGTTGGGAATTCCACAATGCTCCAACATTCACTTTTTCCAATTGTAAAAGAGGATTCCAGTGTTTATATCACTGGCTATAAGGTCAGAGAAAGGCTAAACTCGTAACAAATGTTCTAAAAGCATATCTGTCCTTTTTTACATGCTGTTTACATTTACATTTATGCATTTGGCAGACGCTTTTATCCAAAGTGACTTACAGTGCACTTATTACAGGGACAATCCCCCCCTGGAGCAACCTGGAGTTAAGTGCCTTGCTCAAGGACACAATGGTGGTGGCTGTGGGGATCGAACCAGCAACCTTCTGATTAACAGTTATGTGCTTTAGACCACTACGCCGCCACCACTCCTATCTCATAGTATAATGGTTTAATCTCATAGAAATGGGTGATGTGCTTAACTGGCATGAAAATAATGTCACAATTCAAAAACCCTTAAAGGGACAGTTCACCCAAAAAATGTTATTCTACCTTGTGTTGTTTGAAACTCATTTGACCTTCTTCAGTGGAACACAAAAGGCGCCTGCCCCTCTCCCAATTTGGCATCCCCAATTAGTGATTCACCTCAATCCGGGAAGCAGAGTACAAATACCAGTTGCCTCGGTGTCTGAGACCGTCACGTTGCCACGGAGACATAGCACATGTGGAGGCTTCACACCAACCACCGCGGCATCCACGCACAACTCACCACGAGCCCCAACGAGAACAAACCACATTACAGTGACCATGAATAGGTTACCCCATGTGACTCTACCCTCCCTAGCAACTGGGCCAATTTGGTTGCTTAGGAGACCTGATCACTCAGCACGCCCTGGGATTCAAACTCATGACTCCAGGGGTGGCAGCCAGCATCTGTACTCACTGAGCTACCCAGGCCCAGAAGTAGATGTTTTTATGTTTTGTGCACAAAATATGTTTTGGGCCTTAAATTATAACAAAATTAATTTTGGGTGAACTATCCCTTTAATGGTCCTAAAAATAAGCTCAATTGTCTTTATGCACAATATCATTACTTACTGTATCATTCTGATGTTGTACTAAAACAAAGTCTCAGCCAACGTTTAAATGATTATCTCGGGAACGGTTTGAAGTAGAAACATAACCACTAAAATATGATGCAACGGAAATGTCTCAAAGATACAAATCAGAAGTTGAAGTGTGTACACTTACGTCTGGGTTCATTGCACATTTTGTAGATACAGCAGCCGGGACAGACGCAGCAGAGGAAGAAGAAAGTCACAATGATTGCAACCGCCGCTATCGTCATGCCTATAGTGACAGGCTTAAAGTCTTTGTTGCTGGACAGATAATGTAAAATTAATAAAACAAACATTCAAAACACACTTTAAGAGATCAAATATCATCTTTTATTTAGGAAAGATTGGACATTCAAATTCAGTTGTAAACTTTGACTCAATGTACCTATATCAAATAATGGGAGACGTTCAACACGCAGCTGTGATTACTTGAGAATTGTTTGTCACACTGAAAATGTACATACCATGTACAGTGTACATACAATACAGTGCAACAATATTAAGAGCAGTATGCTTCTCTAAACACAGACTTTGGTTTGTGGGGAAACTATATTACTAAATAATAAATCTTGACTGAAGCAGTTTGTGTCTCTGGCAAAAAGGGAAATGATAGTATTTCCTGTTTAGGGTACCACATCCTGTTCTGAAGCACTCTCAAATAAAATAGTGTCCATATGTTAAAATACATTAATGAATTATTCAGTTTTAATAATGGGCCAGATGTCAAACATAAAACAATCTTATATGTTCATATGTTGATGACATTCTTCAAATATGGTGACAAAAATAACCATTTGCATTTCTACACAAAACTGACTTCACAAGTGTGTCGAGAGGTCGGCTGATAGTGAATTTTGCAGATGCCGACAGCAGATTAATCGGTCGATAGTTTTTTAAAATCGATTAATAGAAAGTCAAAAAAAGTTCTTGTTCTTTTATTGTTCAACTAAAGATTTGGTTCATAATGTTGGGACGTTTAACTATAAACAAGCCTGAAACACAATAAGGACTCTTATTTTGAAATAACGAAAAAAAAACGGTCTGCATAGATTTTCGCAGGTAACCAAAAATGACTATCGGCATCGATGAATCTGTAAAACCGATAAATCTGTCTACCTCTACTTTGGTCAACAGAAAACTTTCACATTTAATCTTTCTATATGTTTACAGATAAACCATTGGACCATCATGCACTACAGGAGGAGTTCATTTAAGTGCCTGGTAAATTCCCAACAATCTAACGAAATCGGGGGTGCATTTGGCAAACTGCAGTTTAAAAGAAAACAAACAAAACGTATTTGTAGGAAATAGTTTGGGTGGTGGGAAAGGTTGAAATCAAGTGTGCCGCACAAGCCCTCAAAAGTGAAGCCAAAACGTCTCGATCGCCCCCCCGGTGGCTGGTCCTTGTATAGGTCATAAACCCCGCCTCCCCATGTTATTCAACGGGACGTGAGACCAACTAAACAATTAAATTACACTTCACATATCTTTTTTCCAAAGATAGTTTCTGTCATTTACTGTCGTTTCTATCACGTTGATGTAATTTCAAGTGTTTGTTTTCAAAATAAGTTTGTTTTTAGTTATTTGATGCTATAAAAACGGTGCTGTGACATCATGATTGACAGCTGTGATTGACAGGTTCTCTGAGCGAAGTAGTCACTGAAGCACCAACTGACTTTTTTTCGGGATCTTCAGAGGACTGAGGAGATTGGAGCTTTAAATCTAATATCTAAATTTCTATAATTAATTATTTCAATTATTTTTTGCGATTGATTCAGTGAGAGTGAGGGCTGTGCCTTGATTTCGCGGCTTTACTTCCTGCTCACTACTGCGCAGGTCTGGTCCCGAAATCGCAACTGCGCAGACTCAAGTCCCAAGATGTCAGCGCCATATCGGGACACTGGCGGTTTCAGTTCTCACCAATGGAAAAGAGCGAAGGGGCGTCGGCCATCTTTTTTTTAACAGTCTATGATTGAAATGCAAAACAGAAACACTATAATTAAGAGACGGAATGTTAGACTGATTTAGATTAGAATGTTTCAAACCTGTTTCCTAACAACGGTTTCCAAGGTATCTGGTTACGGAGAGCACACTCAAAAGAAACGGCTGTTCCGTTTCGAACAAGAGGCAAAAACGTTAGCAAAAATTATTGCCAAAATTATATTTAATCAAAATTAACTAAAGGATTAATGTGGACATGAAAAAAAAAAATTACTCACAAAAAACAATTTTCTTGAGCGTCTTCGGTCAAAATGTTCGCCATATTGGAGCAGCAGTATCTGTCATCACAGGTCCCACAGCAAAACTGCAAAATATTGCAGTTGATGGAGGGCTTGAACGCACCACCACTGGACATGTAGCTCTTGCATTCAAAATCAGCTAAATAAAAGCAAATGAACAGCAGAAATAAGAGACATTTGATTAAAACACCCAACAAATGATGACATCACTTGTTGGGGGTGGGGTCTGGGTATCTCAGCGATTATTGACGCTGATCTCAGTTGCCTCCACGTCTGAGACTGTCAATCTGCGCATCTTATCTCGTGGCTTGTTGAGCGCATTACCATGGAGACGTAGCGCGTCTGGAGGCTTCACGCTATTCTCGGCGGCATTCACGCACATCTCGCCACGTCCTCCACCGAGAGCGAGAACCACATTATAGCGACCACGAGGAGGTTACCCCACGTGACTCTACCCTCCCTAGCAACCGGGTCAATTTGGTTGCTTAGGAGACCTGACTGGAGTCCAACTCGCGACTCCAGGTGTTGTAGTCATCGTCAATACTTGCTGAGCTACCAAGGCCACCGAAACATCAGTGTTGAATTTCATGGGGTCTTTAAACATTTTAAGGTGCCTAGAAACTCATTTCTGACTTTATAAAGACTAATATCCAAAATGCACCAACAGAATCTGCATGAGACAATTGAACAAAGGCAACATTACTAATACAAACCAACTAAGCTAAGTAATACTAGTCATTTTGGGGGGGGAGAACACATGGCGAAGTAAATGCATAAGCTAACCAGGAATGCTCAAGAACGTATATGACCATATATCTATATCGAAGGGGGAAAAAAATCATAAAACAGTCATATGTCGGGATAATTTGCCAAATAAATGCTAAAAACACGCACATTCTTACATTCATGCTTTCCCCCCCTCAGGGCAGATCCATTCTGGAAACCATGTGACCAAACCATCGACAAACAAGTTTAGACGCTAAGAAAGCATTGGTATATTTATACTATAGATTCTTTAGGTGGGCTATAGTACTCACCGTATGTCGCCGTAAATAAGACGGCAAGCAGGAGCAGAAGTCCCGGGACTGTGGAGGCCATAGTGGAACAGTGGAGGGTGATGTTTGAGAAGACGCTTACAGTACTGGCGTGTTGGGTGAAATCCTGCCCTGGTGTCCAAGAACAATGCCCACTCCTGGTCGTCTTACAGGTTTAACGCATGAGATATTGACATGGCACTCGGCATGTGAAGTACAGACCACAACAACTGGAGAAAAGGCGGAACGTTTCCGTAAATTATGACGCGTCATGTCTTCTGCAATTAATGTGTGGATCAGTGCTGGAATTTGTCCGTAGAAAACGAAACTTTTTCTACAAGGATGATAAAATAAATGAAAAAAAAAAAAAAAGTAAATTCGCGCATTTTTGTTTTTTAAATATATAAATAAATATATATTTTTAAATTCGCGATTTTTTTTTTTTTTTTTTTTAAATATATATATTTATTTATTTATTACACAGTTTAGTTTGATGGAATTTAATTTCATGACATGAGTCCTATTAAGAAGGAAACAAATAAAAATAAAAAAAATATATATATTATTAAAGTTTAGTTTGATGAAATTTTGTTATGAAATGTGTCAATTAAAAAGATAGGTTAAAATATTTTTTGAGTGTTTCTGAACTATTTCAAACATTCAGAATGTGTGTATTTTCTGTTTTATTTGTTATTATATACTCTTCTGTGCCTTGGGTAAAGTAACAGAGTAGCTGATATTTCTGCAAATATACACACTGAAAATAAATGATGAATAATGGTGAAGTAGATTTCTGCGCAAAAGTTTTAGGCACTTGGGAAAAATGTTGCATAGTGAGGATGTCTTCAAAAATAATGACATAAATCGTTTTTATTTATCAATTAATGTCATACAAAGTCCAGTAAACATAAAAAAAGCTAATCAATATTCAGTGTGACCACCTTTGCCTTTAAAACAGGCCCAATTCTCCTACTTACACCTGGACAGAGATAGGATGTTCAAGCTTCTTGGAGAATTAGCCACAGTTCTTCTATTTATTTCGACTGTCTCAGTTGCTTCTGTCTCTTTATGTAATCTCAGACTGACGTGACGTTCAGTGGGGATCAGTGGGGCCATGACATCTGTTGCAGGGCTCCCTGTTCTTCTATTTGCAAAAGTACAGCATTGTACTTTCTACACTGGAGAAGTTAAAGCGTGAACTTGGAAATATTAAGTAAATTCCACATGCAAACATGTAAAAATGAACTTATCATTTAAATATGATTTATGATTGATAGTTACCTTTATAATGTGTCATGTATCAATCCTAAAGTAGCAAACCTTGTCATATTTATTTGCTAATCGGAGTAGATTTCACTGGTAAATAAAATAAGTAATTTTGAAGCTGCAGTTCCCAGCATGCACTGGGCTTGTATAATTGTTGTGCTTGCATTGTTTCACTCTTTGTAAGTATTTTTTTTAATACTTGTTACGTCTGGTTGCTTCTTGTTTTGTGCAGTATAAAGTTCATTTTCTACCTGTTCATGATAAAAACAAAAAATCTAAATAAAATTCTCTGTTGATTTTCAGTCATCGTGTTTTGTGTAGCAAGGGATGAGGTCTGTGTGCGCAACTCTACACTTTTACCGTGAGTAATGCAAGGTGATATGACTTGTTCTAATAATATGTTCATTTAAATGTTACTAAGTTTATTTAAGTAACATGTCTGTCATATTTGTAAGAGAATAAGATTTGCTTGGAATTTAGGTTACCTAAACATTTCTCCATGTACATGTCACTTCCTGAAAGGATAAGTGTTCATTTATATATTTTTCTCCAAAACACGTTGGCCACAATTATTGGTACCCCTAGAAATTCTTATGAGTAAAATATATCTGAATTATATTCCCGTTCCTATTTAAAAAAAAATGTGTGCACCTGGGTGACAAGGAACATGAAATTGTTCAGCCATGACTTCCTGTTTCACAGGGGTATAAATATGAAGGAACACACTGGCCAAATTCCTTTAATCATCAATCACAGTGGGTGAGACTAAAGAATTAAGTTCTGATGTCCGGCAAAAGGTTATTGAGCTTCACCAAATTGGAATTGGCTATAATCTAAAACTGGGCAATTACCAAAATGGGCATGCTATAATGTGTATTGCTAATACAGAATCAAATGTAAGTGCCTCAGACTCATTTACAATAACTGTGGACACTTACGTCTGGGTCCTCTGCACATTTTATACAAACTGCAGCAGCAGCAGCAGGTGAAAACCAGAATTACGAGGCCCACAGCCGGCACAATTAAAATGGAAATGGTGGCATTTACTCATACTGTAGAAAATAAAAATAATAATCTGTTCAATTTACAATAAAGGGGCAACTGGATAGCTCAGCGAGTAAAGACTACCACCCCTGGAGTCACAAGTTTGAATCCAGGGCATGCTGAGTGACTCCATCCAGGTCTCCTAAGCAACCAAATTTGCCCCTGTTGCTAGGGAGGGAGAGTCACATGGGGTAACCTCCTAGTGGTCACTATAATGTGGTTCTTACTCTCGGTAGGGTGCATGGTGAGTTGTGTGTGGACGCCGCGGAGAATAGCATGAGCCTCCACATGCACTATGTCTCCGTGGTAACGTGCTCAACAGGCAAGGATGCAACTGAGATTCGTCCTCTGCCACCCAGATTGAGGCGAGTCACTATGCCACCACAGGACTTGGAGTGCATTGGGAATTGGGCATGCCAAAGAAAAGGGGAGAAAACAAAACAAAAACAACAACAGAACTTTACCTTAAAAATACACTGACGATGTTTCTGGCATTATTGGTGCCGGTATAATGTACAATTCACAACCGTTTATAGCATTAGAAGATTTCATGTTAATATACCAAATTGTTAGTGAATAACCAGCAAGGTTTTGGACAACCATGCAATACAGGAAGTGACTGTTAAAATCATAGGGGTGTACAAATCTGGGGTAAGCATTTTGTGTTTTGCAACTGCAGCTTGAGACAAGACGACCACAACTTCTTTGTAGGAAATTAGTGGCGTGAAAGGGGAAAGACAAAAACAAAAGTAAAACAAGCACCTAACAATTGTAAGTGCCTCACTGAAACTTACAATTGTGCTTTTAAAGAAAAGGAGGAACGAGTTAAAATAGTTTTTTTGTGGTAATCAACATTATGCCACATATGCTGTCGATTGAGCTCTTGATCATGCACGCTCAACATCGCTGATCGACTGAAACAGCGGTATCTATCTTGACCGGTCCCACAGCAGAATTGATAATAACCACAACTAATGGATGGCTTGTACACATTACTATTGAATTCCAATAGAGCAATGCATCACAGATTAAACAATGTGTAATCTCTACAAGCTGTACAATTGAAAGTAAAAGCTATATTTTGACAAATTAGTCCCTTTTTAAGATTAACAAATTAGCATATTTAAGTGCACATATAAACGGTACACTGACAACTACAGTAAATAGAGTGGGATCGCAGTAATGGTGCATCGCAGGTCAACCGGCAGGTCCTTTCGGTGAGGTCCGTCCTAAGTCCAAGGTTCAGGCAGTGGCATATGAAGTATCCCATGACTTACAGGTGGAGTTAGCGTTAGCATCTGTTCATGAATCCCAATACCTGCAGATATGAATCTCGAGGTTGCCAGAGCAGGCCAGATCCAGCTCCGTTCCTGCTTGTGTCTCTGAGTGATGACGACTAAGTGCATACGTTGCCAGCCAGACATCACTTCAGTCTTTTGACTTCAGAGGAAGAACTGATGCCAACTCCAACTGTAACACATGGGATACCTCATATGTCATTTCCTGAACCTTGGATATAGGATGGACCCCACCGAACCTCACCGAAATTACCTGCCAGTTGAACTCTGATGCACCTCATTGATCTCTGCCTGCATCACCTCGGTCTACTGATGGACTACACTCTTATAATGGATACATCGACTATCAATTAATTGCCAACAAAACCCTTCATCAGCCAATTAACAAGGACAATTGCATCTATGTGAACTTTAAAGACATTAGTCATTAATCTTACAGTTCATACACAATCTTTGTATAAATACTGACCCTTAACACTTACTTAGTTTAATAATTTTAAACCATGACCTGCACTATACATATGTAATATTGTCATTATATTCATGATGATAGCCAGAGGGGAACTGGCCCCCACAGTGAGTCTGGTTCTCCAAATGTTATTTTTCTGATCACTCTTTAATACTTTATAGATATTAGCTTAATATTTGTTAATGCCTGATCTTCTGTAAAGCTGCTTTGAAATTAGGTGTCTTGTGAAAAGCACAAGACAAATAAAAACGACTTCAAATGAAAACGAAAGACAGACCACCAGTGTAAACGTAACATTTCATTTCAAGTGTAGATCTGAAAATGAAGCCCAATACACAATGACAATAAACAAACTCTGAAAAATGAACAGTACCAGTTTAGGATCCCTTATGTGTCTTATATCCTTATAAACAAAACTATAATATGAAAAATGAAAGTTGATCAAAAAATGCATCTCAAGAATAACATTTAGATTGGTGATAGGTCCATTTATTATATTAAAAGATACCCAGCATAACATACATGGAGTTCAGCCACAGCATTCTGTAAAAGCAGCAATGTTGATATAAAAATAGTCACAAGTAATAAGTAATATAACTTTTGAACAAAACACTGATCCATTTAAAATATATACAATTTACTGACCATTAAACAAATATAAAATGATAGTAAATTATACTTTGATGGTGTCAAAATAGTACGTGGAAATAAGGTTAAATAGACAAAACAAACAAGACAAGAGAGCACAGAGCTCAAAACATGTCTTAGGATAAGGGATGGGTGAAAAGAAAAAAATTATATTGTGATCTTTTCATTTTTGTCTTATAACTCGATACATACAGTGTAATACAATACACACATTTAAATGGAAAGTGATTCAAAAACTTAAAAAATAGTGACGGTTCTTTTTGAATTTAAAAGGAAACATCCAAAGTTCTTTTTGAATTTAAAAGAAAACATCCAAAGTTCTTTTTGAATTTAAAAGGAAACATCCAAAGTATTGGTAAACCAATCATATCCATTGCAATGGAATAACTTCATTTTTAGGGCTATAGCGGCATTGGGCTTTATATTTGGTGACTACTATGTACGTAAAAAAAAAAAGCATTGATGACATGTACTTACTGTGTACATTTAATCCGGATAAATTGGAAAATGGCTCGCTCACACTGAAACATCTGAAAGCGATTAAATCTACGTCACAATTGTGATAAATCAGTGTTCTATGAACGGTCTGAAATGCAATGCTGAGAAAACATCCCGTCACCTTTAAAGGAATGCTGTGTTAAGGTTGTACAAGGTAGCATTTATCTTTAACAACACTATCAAAGTGGACAGCAGGCACAATAACGCCGCTACAATATGGGCCTCCATCTTGATTGTTTTGAGTTGAATGGTTCACATGACTGCATCACATGATAACAAATACGTCACTGTTTGCCAATGCCTCCCAGTCCACGCTACAACGGAAATACAGCGTTTTAAATTGTATCCACTTGGGGGACTGTTTTCGGAAAAGCTGAGCTTTCGCTGGACAAAAACGGCATCTCAGTGTGGACGAAAGTCCAAAACAACGAGAAAAAGACGCATTTTCAATGAAAACATTAGTGTGGACGTGGCCTGGTGGTGTTCTGTGAAAGCATCGCAAGGTTTGCATTCACTGAAGAACTCCAAATAAACGGTGTATGAATATCGCATCTGTATCTCTTGAGACTTTTCTGCAGAAGTACAGTGTAGCTAAAGACCCATAATTCACAGTAAGGCACTGGTGCACAAGAAACTTTAAATGCCACAATAATAGTTTTATTCCAATACGATTTCAAGATAGTGTCTATAGCAGCTGCACATTTCACAAAAGCAGCGTGGAAGTGTATAAGCCGTATAATGCGTTGATCACGGAGGCGAAAGTCAGTTGTTGTTTGGTACCCGGGCTTTTATGATTCCATGTAGGCTGGGTTGTAGGCTGCCGGCTGGTGAGCAAAACCCAGCTGAGCTGGTGGTTGTGCAGGATATGTGGCCTGGCCACCATCATATCCAGCCTGACTGTAGGGAACAGGATATCCTAAACCTGCTGTGGGAAAAAAACACAATAAGGACAATGAAAGATAGGATCCATCCTATATGTGCATTGGTCGTCCAGTCCCAATGTAGATGCTGTCAATGTGATACAAATATTTGTGGTCAACCGATATGGGTTTTTCAATGGCTGATGGCAATATTTAGAGAGCAGGATGGCCGTTATAAATGCAGATATGCCGACACGATATCTAAGGTGGTGGATAAGGCCTACAGTATAACCGAATAATCGACAGAGAGTTTTTAAAATAGATTTATTGAATGTTACAAACAATTCTTAGTCTTTCTTTACTATGACGGGCAGTTTATTGTTCAACCAAAATCCCAATAAAACCAGTAAAATAATAGGAATCTACTTCAGAACCAAGCCATTCTAATAAAGGATGGGACGATATATTGAATTTCGATATACAGTATTGCGACCAAAAAAATTATGAACCATGTTTAATTTGTCTAATTTCCATAAAAGTGTTTGCCGGTTATCTGGTAAGGATGCCCCCTGGCCGCCTCCCTAGGGAGGTGTTTCAGGCACATCCAGCTGGGAGGAGGCCTCGGGGAAGACCCAGGATTAGGTGGAGAGATTACATCTCCACACTGGCCTGGGAACGCCTCGGGGTCCCCCAGTCAGAGCTGGTTAATGTGGCTCGGGATAGGGAAGTTTGAGGCCCCCTGCTGGAGCAGCTGCCCCGACTTCGGATAAGCGGTTGAAGATTGATGGATGGTGATTGCCGGTTAAAGATGTAATTTGATGCACTTATCAATACTACAAATTACAAAAAGTTGAGAATTACCCAAGAACAAATGGGGACGTCGCCCTTGCCAACGCAATCTTGATCAAATAACCTTGTCATTGGCAATCTTTGAGGAAGACTGTAGATCTTACCAGCTTCCTGATATGGGGGTGGTGGTCCTGCTACAGAGGGCCATCCCTTATATGGTCCAGTTGCCATGGGTTGCCCTCCATAAGCTGGCTGATTGCGGTGCTCTGGTTGATTTGGCAAAGGCTGGTACGGTGGGTACTGACTTCCCTGGATGATAGTCGGGAGGAATTGTGTAGTGACGACTGTCATTGTTGCTGCGAAGAAATCAAAGGTAGAATAACACTTGGAAGTTGTAAAGGCTCTCAGCCCTTTTTTACATACATATGAGGCCTACCATACATCCAAGTCATGCTTTGACACTTACGTCTAGGATTTCTGCACTTTTTATAGAGACAGCAGCAGGGACAGACCCAGCAGAGGATGAACAGCTTGATGAAGATCACAACTCCCACTACTGTCAAGGTGATGACAATCGTCACGGTGTCATCAGAGTCACGTGGCGGCTCAAGAGCTTTCCTTATATTGTTTAGGCTTTCACTTTCAGACAGATTATGGAAAAGGGATAAACATTATGAAGGAGACACCGTGGGCTTCAAAAGTCAGTTTCATAATTATCATCTAAACATTGAGTTAATATCACATTTCAGAAAGTCTAATTATTTGAGACCCAATCTGTCTCAGGTTCCCGCTTGTGAGTGGATCACTCAAGATGAATGTTCACACTAGGTGTAAATAAGGCCCACATTACAAAAAGTTACTTCAACTCGTCCCTCCTTTTCTTCAAAAATGATAATGGAGGTTACAGTGAGGAATGGGGCCAATTATTGGAGGGTTTAAAGGCAGAAATGTGAAGCTTATAATATTATAGAAGCACTTACGGTACTTTAATACTTGTTTAAATCATCGTTTTTTTGCATCGTTTTAGGGTTATAGTGTTCACGCTGTTATGTTGCCATGGCAACGAAGCGTTAAATTGTATTTAACTTTAAAGAAATAAGGTTGATAAGAGGTTTTATCACACTAACATCCTTTTAACACTAATATTGTTTGGGTCTTGTGGCTATAATTTTGAAATGGAGAGTATTTTAAAGTTTAGAGATTGGCCCCATTCACTTCCATTGTAAATGCCTCATTGGTGACGAGTTCAAATGAGGTTTTGTGGTAATCAAGATTAGGCCACAAATGCTGTCGATTGAGCTAAACTTGTATTGAACCCATAATATTCCCTTAACTTGAAGACTGCCAGACTGAAGCGGTCTTTGATTGTAAAAAACAGGTCATTACATCTGAAGGCTTTCTGAATTGCCGTATTACCTTTTAAACATGCAACGGCTATCCATCTTTTATCCATATTGCTGCCATTCAGCACCAAAATGCTCTGTGATGTCATTTTAATACACTTGCTGAAATGATTTTGTCAAATGGGAAAATTAATTGTAAAGTAGGAAAAACAATCCTTACGTTAAACAGTCAAATTGAGCATCACTGGTTAATCTTTTCTGTGGATCGGAGCAGCAATATTTGTTTTCACATGTCCCACAGCAGAATTCCAGGACACTCTCGTCCCATTTATGATCACAGATAAGGTCATCTCCGGTGCTGGTATCCGTTCCACAATACTCAAAAGCTAAACAAAAGACGAAATGTGACGCACAATAGCAAGAGGCAAAATAACATGAACTAAATCACTTGTTTTGAGCATATTTGAGTCTAAAGTTTGGAATAATGTTTCATTCTTCAGATTAAATTAATAAAACACCTAGAAACTATGGATATATGATACATTAGTGACCATATCGGTATTGGTGAAAGACTGCATTATAGGCTAGGTTCATTTATTGCCCATTTTGAGATTGTCAGTATCAGCCAAATGCCAAAGAAAAAAAAGAAAAAAATCAAATTTAGCAAATACCAATTTTTAGCTTTTGTTCATAGTTTTTTAAATGATCAATATCCCTCTAATTAGACCAATACTAGAAGCCGATAATATCGTTTTATTTCGCGCAATAGTATCGCTAACAAAAATCGGTATCATCCAGGGATAGACTTACAGTCTCTTCAATGGGCTGTACAGCAGTTTAAAGAGTTTTTGGATCATTATGTGGACAAAACATTTTTATAATATCTGTCCAAGGACATTCAGTATACAAAGAACTCTAGCGCCCCTTGTGGCAATGTTGAGAATGCAACGCGTGCTTGCATTGTGTTAAGGCCCAAACATACTCAAAGCAATTACGTGAACGTAGACACGCCTTGCGTGTCCATTTCACGTGTCGTTGCGTTGTGAAACGTGTCAACGCTCAATTCATAACCCAACGCAAGTATGCGCTGCATTTTCAGCTTTGCCACAAGGGGCGCTAGAGTGAAACTTCTTCTTTCAATCAACAACTGTCATGGCGGACAGTAATTTGAGTTTAATCTTTACGAAAAATATACAGTATATACAACATTTTGTCCCCTGTCCATTCAAACAAACGTGTTTTTTCTCCATGTCTCTCCACACTCCTCAACTATCGACTCATTTACCACATCCAGGCTGCATCCGAAAATGTTGGCAACTGACCTGCTGCCTACAGCTGTTTTGAATAAAAGGAACTCTTAGGAACTGGTCTCCGAACAGTTTGAAAAGCACCTTATTTTCATCCTGCCTTTATGAATTGAGCGCCGACACATTTCACAATGCAACGACACATGAAATTGAGCTTGTGTAGCAAGGTGTGTTGATGGCTATGTAAGGTGTAAGGTGTCTATGGGTGCATCGCTAGCAAATACATTCAGTGTTGCCAACTTTGTGACTTTTTGACCCCCTTCACAAGTTCCATCTTGATCCTGGTTGCTATAATTGCTAGGGTAATTTTGGACATAGTCATTGTTCAATAATGCAGTTTAATTTCTAAATAAATACATAAAATAGAAATCTCCCACTGTCTGAATGTTTCACAAGTTCAGTTAGAGATATCTAAATGATTAGTAGTTAAATAATAATTGTTAAATCATTAGTTCAATAAAAAAATAAAATAAAAAAATATACACCGTTAAAGAATTGCCATATGTCTTTACGCCCATTAATTACATAATGTAAATAAGACGTCTAATAATTAAATGACGTCATCGCGCGATTTAGCTACTTTAAACGACATTTCAGCGAGCCTTTGGCGACTTCCCATGAGAAATAGGTGGCAACACTGAAAACATGTTTGATAAGTACTACTGAGCTCTTTGTAACCATGAGGGGGTTGTTTATTACTAAAGTAAAAAAAAAATAAAAAAAATAGTTTTCACAATACACGAACAAAATTGGGATGAGATAATTTAACGACAAAGACAACCAAATTAACTTCCTTGACAGTTACTTGCACACAATATTTCATATTTCGTTTTAAAGAATGAAAAACAAGTTCGTGTGAAAATATGAAAATTTAGTAAACACGTGAAAGAAAGAATTTACGCGACAAAACGATGTTGAAAAGTATCGAAATGACCTTAAAAGGGCGCTTGGAAAGCACCTAAAACAAATAATATTACCGGACAATAAAAACAATTAGCCCAATAAATGCTGCAACATGCGAATCACGCCACTGCATGCTTCGTCTCAACCTTTGCATTGATTGGTACTTTGAATGCATCAATAACGTAAACAAACCCTCGAAACGTACGTTTACACGATTAAAAAAAAAATTCTTTAGGCACTCACCGACTGTGACCGTGAATAAAACAGCACAAAAAAGCAGGAAAACAGGGAAAGTGGCGGCCATATCTCCCTTCAATAGCACACAGAAAGTGTAATTTGAGAAGACGCCAAAAGGCTCAACAAAGTAGGCTGTAACTTTCTATTTCCCCGGTTTGTCACTACAGTAGTCTGTTATTTTATAAAGATGGCTATAGTGCATAACTTAGTTCTACAGATTTGACAGGATGTTGTTGCTCTGGGGGTCATTCCTATGTTCCCAGGGTCCTATGTTCCCCAGATTTATAGGGTCCTATGTTCCCCAGATTTGTATGGTCCTATGTTCCCCAGATTTATAGGGTCCTATGTTCCCCAGATTTATAGGGTCCTATGTTCCCCAGATTTATATGGTCCTATGTTCCCCAGATGTATAAGGTCCTATGTTCCCCAGATTTATAGGGTCCTACGTTCCCCAGATTTGTATGGTCCTATGTTCCCCAGATGTATAGGGTCCTATGTTCCCCAGATTTATAGGGTCCTATGTTCCCCAGATTTATAGGGTCCTATGTTCCCCAGATGTATAGGGTCCTATGTTCCCCAGATTTGTATGGTCCTATGTTCCCCAGATTTGTATGGTCCTATGTTCCCCAGATTTATAGGGTCCTATGTTCCCCAGATTTATAGGGTCCTATGTTCCCCAGATGTATAGGGTCCTATGTTCCCCAGATTTATAGGGTCCTATGTTCCCCAGATTTATAGGGTCCTATGTTCCCCAGATTTATAGGGTCCTATGTTCCCCAGATTTATATGGTCCTATGTTCCCCAGATGTATAAGGTCCTATGTTCCCCAGATTTATAGGGTCCTACGTTCCCCAGATTTGTATGGTCCTATGTTCCCCAGATTTATAGGGTCCTACGTTCCCCAGATTTGTATGGTCCTATGTTCCCCAGATTTATAGGGTCCTATGTTCCCCAGATTTATATGGTCCTATGTTCCCCAGATGTATAAGGTCCTATGTTCCCCAGATTTGTATGGTCCTATGTTCCCCAGATTTATAGGGTCCTATGTTCCCCAGATTTATAGGGTCCTATGTTCCCCAGATTTGTATGGTCCTATGTTCCCCAGATTTGTATGGTCCTATGTTCCCCAGATTTGTATGGTCCTATGTTCCCCAGATTTGTATGGTCCTATGTTCCCCAGATTTATAGGGTCCTATGTTCCCCAGATTTATAGGGTCCTATGTTCCCCAAATGTATAGGGTCCTATGTTCCCCAGATATATAGGGTCCTACGTTCCCCAGATTTATATGGTCCTATGTTCCCCAGATTTATAGGGTCCTGTGTTCCACAGATATATAGGGTCATATGTTCCCTAGGCCATGTGTTCCCCAGATTTATAGGGTCCTATGTTCCCCAGATTTATAGAGTCCTATGTTCCCCAGATTTATAGGGTCCTATGTTCCCCAGATTTATAGGGTCCTGTGTTCCCCAGATGTATAGGGTCCTATGTTCCCCAGATTTATAGGGTCCTATGTTCCCCAGATTTATAGGGTTCTGTGTTCCCCAGATTTATAGAGTCCTATGTTCCCCAGATGTATAGGGTCCTGTGTTCCCCAGATGTATAGGGTCCTATGTTCCCCAGATTTATAGGGTCCTATGTTACACATATTTATATCCTATGGTCGCCAAATATAATAGGGTTAGGGTTAGATTAGTGTTAGGATTTAGGTTTAATATTTATGAAATATTTGAACTTGAAATGTGTCAAATTTGACCGCAACACAAAAAGAGGGTTAATGTGGGTTAACAGAATATTGAACTGGGGAACATAGAACCCTGGGAACATAGGACCCTCTGAACATAGGACCCTGGGAAGATAGGACCCTGTGATCATGGGACCCTGGGAACATGGGTCCCTCTGAACATGGGACCCTGTGAACATGGAACCCTGGGAACATGGAACCCTGGGAACATGGGACCCTGGGAACATGGAACCCTGGGAACATGGGACCCTGTGAACATGGGACCCTGTGAACATGGGACCCTGGGAACATGGGACCCTGTGAACATGGGACCCTGGGAACATGGGACCCTGGGAACATAGATATGCTCCCCTAGTCTACTGGATGGGTTTGGGAAATAAAAATATCTAAACTACTCTATTACAGTTCACTAATTATTATCTGAAGACCAAAAATATTAAGAACACTCAGAGACCAATAACATAAACACTTTTTTTTATTTCACTGGAAGAGGGCTTCATAAACTATGGTTTCCATGAACTGAGAAATAAAATAATGTCAAATATTATGTGAAAGAAAAAAAAAAAGTTATGCACAAAAAAATTTAAAAAAGCAAGAAATTAATTTAGGAGTGTATTTCTCTCATGTAGGTTTGTTGCTGCTCTCAGACTCTGGTTTAAAAAAGATCACATTTAACTGGAAACTTTCATGTGTCAAATACATAACATTTCATAACATTCAAAGTTGTAAAATTGGCTATAACTTTACACAGAAATTGTTAGTAAGTGATTTTATTTCAGCAATACATGAATACAACAACATTTCTTTGGATAGTCCCGACACTATTCAATATAATTGAATTAAGTAAACACTGATTGCACAATTAAGTTGATAGGATGCTGAAGAATTGTGTTGCATTAGCTCATTTTAGATGTATATTGAGCAAGCAGTAAAAATCACCTTGAGTGAACTTTATAGCGACGTGATCATATTACTTTTTGATGACTGTGTTAAATTTTACTTGGACTCTACACAATATGTTCAATCTTAACATTGTTCTCATCTCAAACAAGAATGTATTAAGTTGATTTTCAGAGTGATGTTCAGTCCTTTTTTATGTGTAACTTTGTAACTAATAGGTCAAAAATATGGAAAAAATTCTTAGATTAGTTGTATTAAAGTTTTCAGGTATGTTTGCATTTCTTACCAGGATCCTGAAATGGGGGTGGGGGTCCTGGTGCACATGGCTGTCCCTGATATGGTCCAGCTGGCATGGGTTGCCCTCCACATGTTGGCTGAGCTCCATACCCAGGCTGAGTTGGCACAGGCTGGTACGGTATGTACTGAACAGGTATGGCAGGCGGCGGCTGCATGCATTGCGTATTATTTGCGACCGTATTTATGTATGTTCCTGTGTGAAGCGTCCAAAGGTAAAACATACAAATGAGTTTCACTTTTCAAAAGTGTCACAGTAAAAGCTTTTAAAAATGGCAAAATATATAGTGGGGTCCAAAAATCAGAGACCCAAACTGAATATAAGTGATTCAGAATCTAATTTAAACTTGGAGATAAACAAAGTTCTGCTTGATTTCTTGGTCACTTATGAAAAAAGCACATTTGTGGCAATGAGCATGTGCAAAATGTAATTGAACCTCAAAGTGCTGTTTGGAAAAGCAAAGTTAGAAGTGTCTATTGTCTGGATGTGATTGTTACAGAGGGTCATGCACTCTGGATGTACACATCTTTGAAATAAGCATATATATGTGATATAATTCTATTTAAAATTTTTACATTATGTATAGAATTAAAGTAAGGAATTAATACCTGACACTGCTACTACAGTGGGTGTTCTCAGCAGTCTGTAATTGGACCTATTTAATTCATTATTTATTTTTTTTAGGCCAGTTGGGATGCCAGCAGTGGTTTAACAACAAACTGTTATTTTAAGTTGTAAAACCATAATGAAGGGGTAACATGCAGATTTTGTCACGGTTCTGGCATTCGTGCCACTCATACTGTTTTTTGTTCCTTCTCTCCCTTGTGTCTCGCAGGTGGAGCCGGCATATATGATCAGCGTTTTCATGGGAATGCTAATCGCTGATCAGCGCAATGATTTATTCACTCTTTCCACCTGCTTCACTCGGATTGCACTCCCTAATTATTCCTTGTGTTTCCCCTCTTTCTTTGCCAGTTATTGTTTGCTGTCATGTTTAACTGTTCTCTCTTGTGTAGTTGGAGCATGCTCGTGTGTCTGTTGGTTGCTGTAGAGGTGTGGTTACCTGCCTGTTTGCTGTCGCTCACCAGTTCGGTGCCCAGTTCATGTGGAGGAGGATCTTCACTGCTCCAGTGAAGATGGGGGCCAGCTGGTCAGCACAGGATTTTAAACAAGTGAGTGAAACACCATCTGGGCCCTGTGCTTTCCTTGTCTTTTGTTTCCAGAAGACACGGCACACCTCTTTTACAGATCTTAAGTGAGGATTGAGTAGTAGGAGGGGGGGTGGGGGTGGGGGTTGAAGGAGGTGCTGATGTTTGTGTGAAGTGAATGTCAGAGCCTTTTAAATCTACAGTAAAACACATTCAAGTCATCAGCCAGTTGTTGGTTTCCTATAGTGTTGGGGGATAGTGCATTGTAGTTATTAATAATGTCTTTCAAGCCTCTCCACACTAATGCATGGTCTTTAGCTGAAAACTTGTGTGCCAGGGCGGAGGGCGGGGCCAGGTCGTGATTCTACACACCCGGTCCCTTATCAGGCTAATCAAGCCTCCGAGAGGGATAAAGGCCGACTGCGGAGGATGGTGCGGGAGAGAGAGATTGTTTACGAGCATGTCCGTCGTGTGTGTGTTTGTCTTTTATTTAAGTTACTCATTAAAATATTATTTACATTGCCAAGCCGGTTCTCGCCTCCTCCTTTCCATTGAACTGTGTTACAACTTGTTTTTCATCTAATCGGAATAGCTTCTTTTAGCCACTCTGATTTCCTTATTCAGTGTATTCCTGGCCTGATTGTACAAGATTTTACCCCCACTTCTTTAAGCATAATTTTTGGCCTGATGAAGCCGCCTGAGTTTTGCTGTAAACCATGGTTTGTCATTGTTGTATGTTAAACAAGTCCTTGTAGCATAGAAACTGATATATGAGGTCACAGTCTCTGTGAGCTCATTTAGATTGGTGTCTGCAGCCTCAAATTCACTCCAATCAGTGCAGTCAAAGCAGGCTTGTAGTTCCAGCTCTGCTTCATTGGTTCAACTTTTTACAGTAGTTTACTACGGGTTTAGCTGATTTTAGATTCTGCCTGTAGGTTGGAAGAAGATGAACCAGACAGTGATCAGAAAGTCCCAAAACTGCTCTAGGGACAGAGCGATATGCATCCTTTATTGTTGTCACAATGATCCAGTGTAGTTCTGTCTCGGGTGGGGCATGCTGTCTGTATTTGGGCAGTTCATGTGTGAGATTGGCTTTGTTAAAATCAGAGAGAACAATAATAACTGAGTCTGGGTGTTGCTGTTCCATGTCTGTTATCTGATCAGCCAGCTGTTGCAGCGCAGTGTTCATGCGCGTGTGAGGAAGAATATAAACGCTCACCAGAATAAACTATAATAATAGTTTACAGATGTAAATGTGGACACTTACGTCTGGGTATTCTGCACAGTCTACAGAGACACCAGCGAGGACAATAGCGCCAGATAATCCACAGGGCAATCAAGAAAGAAAAACCAAAGGTCACCGCTCCATTGGTAATATCAACCATGTTGTTGCTATCAGATGTATATGAAAAATAAAAGAAACAGGCATCAAAACAGTTTTCCATGTATTGGAATGTAGTTTGGAGAAAATGAACATTCAAAGGATTAGTTCATTAAAAAATGAAAATTCTCTCATCATTTACTCACCCTCATCCCAGATAAAGACTTTCTTTCTTCTTCAGAACACATATACATTTTTTAGAAGAATATTTCAGCCGTGTACATCCATACAATGCAACTGAATGGTGACCAAAACCTTGAAGCTCCAAAAAGGACATGAAGGCAGCATTAAAGTAATTAATACGACGTATTCTGAAGAGATCCAGTTGGTTTTGGACGGACCAAAATAAAATGACTTTTTCACTATAAATCTTGACATCGGTAGTCTTTTTGGTGATCATGATTTCAAGCTACCCTTCCAAGTGCTTGACGCATACGCAGAGTGCTAGATGGCACTCCAAGGTCATGATCGCCAAGGAGACTGCAGTCAAGACTTATAGTGAAAAAGGAGTTATATTTTTGTCTGTTCTCACCCTCTGTAAGCAGCCATATCACCCTCTAGCGCTAGACCGGTTGCCCACTTAAGCTAAGCAGAGTTGAGCCTAGTCAGTACCTGGATGGGGAAAACTAAGGCTGGAAGAAGTGTTAGTGAGGTGCTCACCCTGCGGTCTGTGTGGGTTCTAACGCCCCAGGAAGTGACAGGGACACTATCTTGTAAAAAGCCATTGTCTTTTGAATGAGGTGTTAAACCGAGACCCTGTCTCTCTGTGGACATTAAAGATCCCAGGATACTTCTTGTAAAGAGTAGGGGTTTAACCCCAGTGTCCTGGCTAAATTCCCCCCATAGCCCTTATCATGGCCTCCTAATAATCCCCATACATTAATTGGCTCCATCACTCTACTCTCTCCTCTCCACCAATAGCTGGTGTGTGGTGAGCGTACTGGCACACTATGGCTGCTGTTGCATCATCCAGGTGGATGCCGCACACTAGTGGTGGTTGAGGAGAGTCCCGTTTTACTTTGAGTGTAGTGTCAGAAAAGCGTTATACAAGTGAAACATTCATCCATTTATTCATTCACTTGAAAAGACATGGATGTAACCACTGGAGACATGTGGATAATTTTATGCTGCCTTTTATGTGCTTTTTGGAGATTCAAAGATTGGTCACCATTCACTTGCATTGTACGGACCTACAGAGCTGAAGTGTTCGTTTGTGTTCAGCAGGAAAATGAAAGTCATACACATCTGGGATGGCATGAGGGTGAGGAACTAATGAGAGAATTTCCATATTTGGGTAAACTACCCCTTTTCATGTACAATCAAATCATACTTTAACTTTACATGATACTTTACCCCCAAAATATTATGTTATTGCAACCGATTCTGTCTTTAGATAACAAAATAAAAAATAAAAAACATAATATGGTTGTTATAATGTGATAATTTGAGGTGTATAATTTATAAACTGTAGTTTCGCAACTTTTTTGCCGGGAATAAATTGGGTGGGAGGACCATGTGACAAATTCCCAAAATGAAACAAAAAGTAAATTCAAGCCTTTGAAAGTTTCAGAGTTAAAATAAAGGCTTTTAACTCAAAGGTTTGAGATGACTAATTATAATCTGTCAAAAGATTCAGAAAATCTATGCAATTATTTTATCATTTTATTTGAATCCTAATTTAAAGTCTACTGCTTTCTGAACGGGTTTAGTAAACTCACTAAATTAACCATTACAAAATTCACCTCTTTTTTTAACAAATAGCATGGACAGTTGTTTTCTGCCTCACACTTGGGGAAAATGTATTTTCTAGCCTACAGTGGACCACAGCCTTTTCAATTCCCCTTTACCTTCTGATGGTGCCTAAAGCACTGTCAAATTCTACTCTAGTGAGGGCTCATGAATATTCATTTTGCAGTGTAAACCAGGGGGCAGGAATTGGCTGGTAGATGCAAGAACTGCACCCTCCAGTGATTAAAAGCAAAGGTCCATACTATGCAAGTGAATGGTGGCCAGAACATTGAAGCTCCAAAAAGCACATAAAGTCAGCTTAAAAGTAATCCATGCAACTTCAGTGATTAAAATCCATATATTTAAAAAAAATCAATTGGTTCTGGTTGAAAACAGACTAAAATGCATTCACATCAGCATTCTCCTTTGTGATCATGATTTCAAGCTCGATTACGCTTCCTATAGCGCCATCTAGCGCTCTGTATGCATCAAGCACTAGCTTGAAATCATGATCGTCCCAATGACAGGAATAGCATGGGTAGCTCAGCGAGTACTGACGCTGACTAACACCCGGTACCGCTGCCCCCTATAAGCAGACTATGCATTTACATTTATACTTTTATCCAAAGTGACTTACAGTGCACGTATTACAGGAACAATCCCCCCCGGAGCAACTTGGATTAAGTGTCTTGCTCAAGGACACAATGGTGGTGGCTGTGGGGATTGAACCAGCAACCTTCTGATGACATGTTATGTGCTTTAGTCCACTACGCCACCACCACTATGTAGTCTTCCCATTCCACTAGGGCCATCTCATCTTCATGGACTGTTTTTAGAGGAGTTTTCATTTCGGAGATCTGCACTGCCACTACCTGGGCTTCTCCATGCATGCAAAAAATGAATGGAAGAATTATTTCTGGAACCAAGATGGCTTAAAAGTTGACGGGCACTGATGCGTGTTGTTGTAACGATTGTTCGACCACCACAGTCCTACCATGCCAGATCGTGTGATTGATTACAGCAGCGGTCAATCGCGTGCTTGGTTAACATGGCAGATTGTGTGACTGATACAGAGACCAATCACCTGTGGCCAAACGCATGCTTGGATAAACCAACACATGCACAGTGATTCTGCGGCACACAGGAGTGGAGCTTTCTTATTTGAAGAACTTTAGAGAACATGGTGACACACCTTTAATACATTTCTGAACCTATGTTAATATCATAACAGTTTTAATTGTCGTGCAAACTATCTTTAAGACTGTGACCAGAGGCATGATTTCTTTCTAACAGTAGTGTTCACATGTCCGACTCCAATTAAATTTTTGTTAAACTTTTAGACAAGGCTTTATCTAGCCAACATTAAAGTTTGTCTGGACAGATTTGACCGATCTAGTTATTAATAGTTAACATTATTAGTAATATTAACATACAAACGTTACGTTGAAAATACAGTTAATGATAAACAACATCTGACACAATCTATAGAACCAAATAGTGAAAATACTGTGATTAACATTTTCCCGGCAAAAAAAATGCAAAATTTTTTTTATTTATTTTGGAACGTTTTAATGAAACAAACCAATTCACTAAAATGAATCAGACTTCCGAACACTAATGCCAACATTCCAATCAAATGCCATTCGCATTTGTCTTACCGGTTATGACCACAAGACTTGCCCTGTGAAGTCTGGTCGATTATGCCCCACCAATGCAACACTTTTCGAAACGAGAACATAACTAAGATCACCAGTGTAATTTGAAGCATTTATTCATTGTCTAGAAATCTGAAAGCCCTGTATGGACATAAGGTGATACACAAATACATATGTACAGAATGACAGACCATGTCTTGAGACAAACCTATTCGTCTATATTCTACCAACAAAAACAAACCTCCTAAGATCAGTCTGTATTTCTGACATTGATAGTTTGCACAAGAGTTCAATTTGTATAAAATGATACATACAGTACACACATTCATGAACCAACTCATGAATCAAGCCTTAAAATATCCAAAAGTAACAGTACAAGACCAGGATCTTCTTTTGTTTCTTATATCCCAGAAATGGATTCTCAATGTGAACAACACAAACGCTCTTCGAGAATCCCATCCTGATTGGCGATTGGAAACATCATACATCACCAACATGATACCTAAAACATATTTTCTAAATAAAAACTTCTTGGATGAGTGGCAAGTCTTGTTTTCAGAGAAGGCCAGGATTTATTATTAACTAAATTGCATTGGATTTCTCTGAAGACAAGAACAAATATATTTAGTCATTTTGCTTCTCAAATAAATGTGTTGTTTTAAGAATGTTTTTAGATATTTTAAGTGGAAAAACGAGACAAAAAGACAGTAAGAAAATCATGTTTTTGCATGTTGAGCGAATCAGGAATGGCAAAACTTTGATATTACATAGACTGGATGCTTGGGAAGTCTGGCTTGGAATTCCGAGAGTGAATCAGTCTAGCCCCAGCACTCAAAGCACAAATGTTGTTGTGTTTTTATTTGTTTGATGTAGTACAAAGTAATGATTCATGAGAATACAATGACCGCTGAAGTGCAAAGCTGGAATCTTGCTTGCAACAGTTTGGTAGAAACGCTAACACTGTTTATGAGGTGTCATTTAGTCCGTCTTCAGGACAACCTCTCGACGTTAGCGCCTGATTCGGTTGTTCAATGTCTGCCATGCTACTTGTCAAACCGTTGATCCTGTTCAAAGCCGTTTTGGAGTTTTCATTGGCGCTTGGCTTTGTACGGTCGTGAGCGTTTCCGCCGGTCGGGTTTGCGTTGTTTGTGGAGGCGGCCGATGCTCACGCCCTGTCGGCGACGGACGGAAATGTTCTGCTCAACCAGACTTGCTAACATACCTGTAAGACCACCAGAGACAGAGCACAAAGGGAAGACATTTGATTAAAGGAATAGTCCAAAAACGATTGACTCAAGTCATTCCAGTCCCTATGACAGAGGAATTTGGTGTCATTTGCATCAAACCTGATGTGACGCAACCTAATGCGCCATATGTTTATAAAGGTGGATCAGGGATCTGCGAGCAGTTTGGAGGGTTTTTTTTTTCTTTCAAATTATTCAACACAAGTCGAGATTAGTGCTGATGAAAAAGGAAAAAAATGGAAAATGATTTTTACCTTCTTGTGCCAGCATTGATATGAAGGTGCAGATAAACTCGTCATAGTTATGCGTCCTCCTCTGGTCATCGATCTGATGAGAAGGACAACAATATCACAACTTTTCTTTGGATTTTCTTTCGCTCATGTTTCTGTCCATATTTGCCTTCTTTAAAGAGATAATTCACCATTCGCTTTCATTCTGCCTAACATCTCCTTGACATGACATTAGAAATGGATGTCAGTCACTTGCCTTGTACTTCTTCCTTTTCTCCACTTCTTCTTTAAGACACAATTCATAGTTGGTGATGTCAGCTTCCACATATTTCAGCAGGGCCAGTAACTCCTTTATGACAGAGAGAAATACTAACCGTTAGGGGTTTGTAAGTATGAGCGATAGGAGTAGTGATGCTTGCCATTGTAAAGAACCACTAAAACGAAAATGATTAAATATGAAAAAGGGTCCAGCCTCACTTTGGGAGTGTACTTCTCTCCAGCAGGTTTGGTGTTGATCTCCGACTCTGTGAATGGCAGGTTCTCTTTGTCTGGTTTGACCTCCAATGCATCTTTGATGTCTTTCTGTTTGATATCCACTGATGGTCCTTCCTTCACCCCCTTCTCTCCTCCTCCTGGACCAGTAGCCTCTTCTTTCTCCTTTTTCTCTACACCGCCTGTCAACATAAAAAAAACACTCACAACCTGTTTTGTAGCAAACTGGCCTAAAAATGGAAGTTGACTTTAAAATCGAACCAATTTAAATGGATTCAAAACATGATATGTGTTTTGTTTTTTTAAACGTACGTTTACCTGTAGGTGTCATGGCGTACATGACTCCATCCTCTTGCAGTTGCAGCAACGTCAAGCTCACTTGCACCCCCAAGTCCCGAACAGCACGATTGTGTCGTGCGTCTAACCTTAGCAGCCCTTCCTCCTCCCCGAACAGCACGCGACCCGCGAAGTGGGAAGCCACAGGGCTGGATGGACGCGTAGTGGCCTGCGATCGCGCAGGCGAGCGTAGGGGCGAGTTGAACGCGCTGCCGATCTCGGAGGCCGTATCTGTGCTCTCGTTACTGGGTGTGGGTGATGGCTGGCAGGCCGCGGTGATGCTGATTCCGCCTGTGCGACCCTCTGTGCGTACGTTCAGAGATGCCGAACCTGCTGTTGGCATAGCATCCTTCCTCTGTGCCTCCTTCTTGAGTTTCTCCGCTAAAACACTGAGTGCTAGGTGACCATCCATGGCCTTAACAGCAGCCACTCCACTGCGACCCACAGCACGTGCACGTAAACCCGCCTTCCTGCGGAACCTGCCAATCACACGCACAAGCCATGAAGGTAAGGTCCAAAACAATCCCTACGCAAGTCCGTGAATGCAGACGCTTCAAGCTTGATTTCATAATGTGTCAGAACTCTATAATACAACGCAAGTATGTGTTGTATAATCACCATGTCTCAAGGGGTACTACAGCAGACTGACATTGATGTTATCTATCTTTTTTTAAACAATTATAGGGCAGTGCAGAGAGACAGGAAAGCAGGGGATAGAGATGGGGAAGGAGATTGGGAATGACACAAGCTGGAATAAAACCCGGGTTAGAGCCAACGGCTCTCATATGTGTCCTGGACGAATGCGCTACCATCTGAGCCACTCGCTCCAACTGTTTGGGGAGAATCTTGCTGAGCAAATTGGTATATAAATAACACATCCGTTGTAGTGGCACAGTCATCTGAAGATAACTCTATCACAAAATCATGACTACACTGAGTGAACTTTACATAGAGAACAGGGGACTCTTCTCAAACACCACCAGTGTGCAGCATCCACCTGGATGATGCAACGGCAGCCATAGTGCACCAGTACGCTCACCACACACCAGCTATTGATGGAAACCAGAAAGAAGAGAGAAAGAGCCAATTCATGGATGGGGATTATTAGGAGGCCGTGATTGAGAAGGGCCAATGGGGGTATTTGGCCAGGACACTGGAATTTCACATGGTGTCCTGGGATTTTTAAAGGGATGGTTCACCTAAAAATGAAAATGCTCTCATGTTTACTCACCCTTGTGTGTCACAAGTGTGTATGACTTTCTATCTTCACCAGAACACATATGAAGAGGTGGAGATGGTGATTCGACAAAAATCATAGACAGTCAGCATAAACATCATCCATACCGACTCTGATCATGATCGCATTGGTGTGAAAAAAGATCAATATTTAAGCCCTTTTTTAACTCTAAATCATCGCTTCCGGTCAGCCGTGGCATGCGCGTGTGATGTAATTGCATTGGCACGTGAGACATGCGAGAACTGACACACGTGCGATAAACATGGAAGAGCTGCGCTGTTTACAACTGAGTAGGAGGAACCCTGTACAGAGCTTTGTTGGTTTTGGTTTAGATCTGTATTTATCGGTTTCTTTACTCACAATGGTGTATTTGTGTCAACCGAGTGGAGAGAATGAGATTTCGTCCGTAACATGCCAACACGAATATGTCACACGAGAGACCATGTGATCTTCATCCTCTCGTTAAGCTTACCGGAAGTGTTGGATTACAGTTAAAAATAACTTAAATATAGATCTTTTTCACACCAAAAGCAATCGTATCACTTTAGAAGACATTCATTTAACAGCTGGAGTCGTATCGATGACGTTTATGCTGACTATTTGTCATTTTTTGAGCTTCAAATGTCTCATCACCATTTTAAGGATCTACTGAGCTTAGATATTTTTCTATTTTTCTTCAAATGTGTTCTGATGAAAGAAAGTCATGCACATTTGGGATATCATGAGGTTGAGTAAATAATGAGAGAATTCTCATTTTTGGGTGAACTGTCCCTTTAATGACCACAGAGAGTAAGGACCTCGGTTCAACAACTCATCCGAAAGACAGTGCCTTTTTACAGAATAGTGTCCCCATCACAATACTGGGGCGTTAAGACCAAACAGACCACAGGTTGAGCACCCCCTGCTTCCAGCAGCAATCTTAGTTTTTCCAAAGAATGTCTCCCATCCAGGTACTGACCAGGCTCAACCCTGTTTGGCTTCAGTGTGGAACCAGTCTAGAGCTACAGGGTGATAGGGGTGCTGGCAAAAATGTCAACATGTGTAGATGGGATTACGTTTTCTGCAGGAGAACAGGGCTTATGTGGCTATGTAAGCACGTAAGAGGCATTCTTACAGGTGTTTGAAGAGAGTGTGCGAGTGCATATGTGCTCAAATGTACCTGGGGAATCCTGAGGTATGACGGAAGAGAGAAACCCAACAATTGCAGTGCAATGCCAAGACAGGTCACGATGGAAAGTTAAGGAAACAAACACAGCAGCAACTGTGGGGCATCTGGAAATAAAGCGACGTAACGGAGAATAAGTAATAGCTATGTCGTCCTCAGATGGCATGTTTGTTATTTACACCAGCGTCGCAGAGAAATTATGTCGCTGTGGAGAAAGTGGCCCGAGGCGCAAGTATAGGGTGGTAAAGAGTACGCCACTTACGCAGTGCACGTAAACGTGAATGACTCTTTGTCTCAAGCATCATAGCTTTGTTTCTGGGGAAAAACAGCATGTAAATGAACTCAAGACGCATATGCAGTATGTACGAAGGGACTGTGCGTTTGTAACGTGTTGGCCAAGGATTCACGTCTGCATACTTGCATAGAGCAGCAGATGGGTATAGAGTGAATTCGAATTTGAATATTTTAGTAGACGAATGTAGAGGTTCAACACAGCCTCATACCTGCTGGAAGCACCTGTAGTGCTACACTCTTCCTCTTCATCATCATAGTCATCCTCATCATCAGAATAAGGGGGCTGGGGAGGGTTGGGTACACGCGTGCGACCCACACCTGCAGCGAGATCTTCCTCTTCCTGTTAATTAGTGAGAATACAACTGAATGAGAGCACATTGTAATTATCAGATTTATGTCAAGTTATCCTAAAACTAACCAAGCAAGCCACATTTGAACCCTGTACTATATTGGCTCTCTGTGTTTCATGGCAGAATCGCACTGTATTACCTGCATGGGGGACTTGGCGTAGTTGTGGTTGTCTAGGAAAGCTGGCAAACGCTGAACAATGATGTTGGGGTTAGGTAAGGGCAGAGGGGCTGGTGGTGGAGCACCTCCTGTTGGCAGGGCAGAGGGTTTAGCAATGGCTTTGACTTTTCCAGCTGGACTCGATACAGTGGCAGCACCTTTCTGAGTTTCTGAGAGGAAAACAAGGCGCAGGACATCCTGCTTTGAGAAATGGACACTTTTCCCATGGTAAAAGATTCAATTTCACATTTTCGGTTCAGTGCTGTCGCTTGAATGCACAAAGCACTGGACACAATTTTAAGGCTCCAACCTCTATATACGCAGCAATGTAAATATTTGGTTTGTGGACCTCTCCTTGTCAATGTTCCTGATTGTCCCCACCCTGATGACAGGACTGTCTAGATTATTGAACTATCCTTAACACACATTTTCATTGGGTAAATGTATGAAACAAAAGATTATAAATCTCAGTTTGGTCAATCATATTCCTTGAATTTCTCCTTCCTTATATTCCTCTTCAAAGTCAAATACATTTTAAAGAGTTCCTCTTTGTTTGACATTTTCTATTGTTTATAGGCACATTAGGATTTGGGTTGGTCGCTGTCCTTTTCTGCATTTTTGTGGTCCGTTCTGCATAGCGTGATTTTTTTCTGCACACATTTTGCGAATGCACCACCGGCACGCTCAGTTCTCCCACTGGCCAGTCCGCCCATGATCAGCCCCAAAGTGTGGCGGCCCACCGGGAATATATGCCCGGTGGGCCGCCACATCCCTTATGCCCATCCTTACCATGTGTGGCTCTCTCTCTCGCAAACTGCCACTTCCGGCTCGACCTTAATAACTCTCCTTGGCTGATTAGCCCGATTGGGGCCCGGGCGTGCGCACTCACTGTCCGGCCCCACTCTGCTCTTCGTCATGCTATTTTGTTAATTTATTTATTTTGTGAAATACCACAGATTACAACAAAACCTATAATGTATATCTTTAACTACACAATGTCATATTAACAACCATCCAGTTGTTACTCTGATAAGTCTCACAAGCCTCAAGTATAGTTCTGCGTTTATATAGCACCTTTTTTAACCTTAGAGGTTACCAAAGCGCTTCCCATTCACACACATACATTCACACACCAGTGACGGCAGAGCTGCCATGCAAGGTGCTAGCCTGCCATTGGGAACAATTGGGAACAACTTGGGGTTCAGTGTCTTGCCCAAGGACATTCGGCATGTGGAGTCGTGTGGGCCGGGAATCAAAAAGCCAACCCTGCGGTTAGCGGCCGACCCGCTCTACCACCTTAGCCACAGCCGCCCCGTCAAGAGTATTTTAGTAAAGTGTCACGTTCTCAACAGCAGAGGAATGCATTTACATTTATGCATTTGGCAGACGCTTTTATCCAAAGCAACTTACAGTGCAGTTATTACAGGGACAATCCCCCCGAAGCAACCTGGAGTTAAGTGCCTTGCTCAAGGGCCCAACAGTGGCATCTTGGTGGTGCTGGGGCTTGAACCCCCAACCTTCTGGTCAGTAACCCTGAGGCTCAACGACTGAGCCACCACTGCCCCACAAATGCACGTTTGAGAATCGTTAATGGAACCAAACTTTCTGAAAATCATTCGGTTCCGGTGCAGTAATTCACTGAGAATTCGAAACCTTCTTGACTTTTGGTTTCTGAATTGCATTGGAGATTTTGAGTGCCATTTTTAGTTTCAAAACCCCACTGTTGAGCTCTGTTGTCTGGGGTACCTTTGGGCAGGGCCTGCTCAGTACCCAAAGGTATTGGTGTCTCTGGCCCCTCCTCCTTTTTCACAGCAGGGGATGTGTCCTCGGAGGAGGAGGAGTCTTGCTTGCGGTCTTGGCCTGATTCTTGATGGGACATCCGAATCACCTGTTGCACACACATGGTTGCGCACAAACATTCACAATTCATTTGAGCCACACAAAGAAGAGGTAATTCCACATACAATGCAAGATCCTCTACAATGAGTATTTTATTCAAGGAAATTAAAGCTTGCACTCACTTTTTTGTCTCTAACCTGCTTGAGCCCCTCTAGAATGATCTGTCTGTTCTGTTTCAGGACATCAAGCCTGGATTCGTATTTGACCCTGCGATCTGGAACCACTGCCATGAGATTGAAGCGGATGTCATGGTAGGGCTCTCTATAGTGAAAGGAGACACATTAAACTTAATATTGTACCATTATTGTCCTCATCCTGATAGGTAGAGATATGGACCTTTATAGTCAGACGTGCTCTTACCCTGCAGTCGCCAGCCCGATTCGCTCCATTATGACCCGTCTGGCTTTGTCGGTCCATTCCTCGTCCTCTCCCCATGGCCCTGAGTGAGAGATAAAGAGGGATGTATTAAAGGAACATTTCGGATTCACCACAAAGTTGGCTCAACCGACAGCATTTGTAGCGTAATATTGATTACCACAGAAAATAATTTAATTTTATGTAAAAAAGCAAACATCCGAGTTACATTGAGTCAATTTCAACGGAAGTGAATGGGGCCAATCTGTAAATGTTCAAAATTATAGCCATAAGATATAAACATTATATGTGTCAAAGTGATTTTAGCATGAAATAAATGCTTACAGGGTTTACCGCGTTGTGTCCTCATATCAATTAAGTTGTAATATTGGTTATAAGTTTACACAGGTAAGGTTAGCAAGTGATTTTAACACACTAAAATCATGTTTACACATATAATGATGGACTTGCCCCTTTCACTTCCATTGAATGCTCAATTCACTGAGTTTAACTTGTATCAAACCCTGCACAATCAATTAATGTTAAGTTGACTTGGGGCCTGGGTTTCTCATCGAGTATTGACGCTGACTATCACCCCTGGAGTCGCGAGTTCGAATCCAGGGTGTGCTGAGTGACTCCAGCCAGGTCTCCTAAGCAACCAAATTGGCCTGGTTGCTAGGGAGGGTAGAGTCACATGGGGTAACCTCCTCGTGGTCGTGATTAGTGGTTCTCGCTCTCTCGCGGACAGTAGCATGAGCCTCCACATGCTGTGAGTCTCTGTTAAGACGTGTGGATTGACTGACTGTTTTAGAAGCGGAGGCTTCTGAGGACCTACTAAGTGGTGGGAATTGGGCATTCCAAATTGGGAGAAAAAAAAAAGTTAAGTGGATTAAAGATCTTACCATGGTCAATTGGGTACACCTTCAGCCCATCCAGCTCAAACAGTCGGTCTTTAATTGGTACGTAACTAACGAAGTGAAATGCCTCCATCGTCCGGACGGCACTGATGCCGTTCTGTTTTTCCGGCAAGTGTCGTGGCTCCGGTCTCCATGGAAACAAGACAAAAAAATAACTATAAAACTACAAAACTAGACCATAAACAAGGATCATTACCATGCGATACATTTATACTAGTCATTAGCTGTGAAAAGGCTTTAAGGTGTTATATTAAAGCTTGACTCTACCTTGCATGGCTGTTGTGGGCTTTCGCAAGCTCTGGGGCGTTTCCGATGGCGTAACCTTTACTCTGAGAATGCAGGAAAATAAAGACTTGCGTTAGTTAATGTACAAAACAGTATGTGTACATAGGTATTTTTAAAAACACATCTCTAGTCCTCGGTGTTCTGACTGTTTATGTTGTGTATAACTGACCTCAGGACTGAAGCCCTTAGTGAAAGCCTTCATGCGACTCAGAGTTGTTCCCAACTCAACGCCACTGCAGTTTAGAAGCACACTTAAGAGGGCGTGAGTAGCACACGAGTTTGGTATTAACTGCACAACAGACATACAGTATATACACATCTGTCAGTCCTCTATACCAATGTATTAAAATACTGTACAAAATATTATCAGATCATCTATAAAGACAGCCAGCGACTTCCTGAAAACCTGAAAACAAACTTACTTGATGAGCAAAAAACATGTCGTTAACAATGTCGTCATCGATAACAGAGGTCTCATCTACCAGTGTAGACACTTTCCGCCGAGATCTTCGCTCCTCGATCCATTTAAAGAGGAAGATGAAGCCGTATACAGGACTGGTCAGAAAAATAAACACAAGGTTGCTTCAATAAAATAAAACGATAATGTGTGTTGTCAATTATATCACTATAATCATTTATAATATATACAAAATCATTTATTGTAATGCTAGTGAACTAATATCATTATTGTTTTGTAAATGTTGTTTGTGTGTAGTTGAAAATGTATTATATTTATATATATATTTATATATATATATATATATATATATATATATATATATAATACAATATCCATATATACACTAGCGGCCAAAAGTTTGGAATAATGTACAGATTTTGCTCTTATGGAAAGAAATTGGTACTTTTATTCACCAAAGTGGCATTCAACTGATCACAATGTATCGTCAGGACATTAATAAAATTGCTATTACAATTTGAAAAAACTGTTGAACTACTTGAAAGAGTTCTCATCAAAAAAATCCTCCATGTGCAGCAATGACAGCTTTGCAGATCCTTGTTATTCTAGCGGTCAGTTTATACAGATACTTCGGTGACCTTTCACCCCACACTTCCTGTAGCACTTGACCTTTCACCCCACACTTCCTGTAACACTTGACATAGATGTGTCTGTCTTGTCGGGCACTTCTCACACACCTTACAGTCTAGCTGATCCCACAAAAGCTCAATGGGGTTTAGATCCATAACACTCTTTTCCAATTATCTGTTGTCCAATGTCTGTGTTTCTTTGCCCACTTGAACCTTTTCTTTTTGTTTTTCTGTTTCAAAAGTGTCTTTTTCTTTGCAATTCTTCCCATAAGTCCTCCTGAGTCTTCTCTTTACTGTTGTACATGAAACTGGTGTTGATTGGGTAGAATTCAATGAAGCTGTCAGCGGAGGACATGTGAGGCGTCTATTTCTCAAACTAGAGACTCTGATGTACTTATCCTCTTGTTTAGTTGCACATCTGGTCTTCCACATCTCTTTCTGTCCTTGTTAGAGCCAGTTGTGCTTTGTGTTTGAAGACTGTAGTTACACCTTTATATGAAATCTTCAGTTTTTGGGCAGTTTCAAGCATTGTACAGCCTTCATTCCTCACAACAATGATTGACTGATTAGTTTCTAGAGAAAGCTGTTTTTTTTTTCTTCTTTTTTTGTGTGCCATTTTTGACCTTAACACATGCCAGTCTATTGCATACTGTGGCAACTCAAAAAACAAAGACAATGTTTAAGCTTAATTTAAAGAACCAAATAGCTTTCCGCAGTATTTGATATAATGGCAAGTGATTTTCTAGTACCAAATTAGTAATTTAGCATGATTACTCATGTGGAGTGATGGCTGCTGTGTGTGTGTATGTATATATATATATATATACAAAAAAGTCAAAAAGTGCATGGTATGTGGCAAGATCACCTTTGACATTTGCTCTGCAGGTCATAGATCTCCTCCACCTGAACTCCCTTCACACCTGCATGCAAACACATCAACTTACATCTTTTCACTACATTCAGACGTCATCATTCATATTTAACACCTCAAAAGCAAAGAAATCACGTGTGCATTTGTTCAAAGATTGCCAAAACAATCCACTCACCAAAGTCCTCCACCAAAAGTGTGAACAACCCTATAACAGGACAAGAAAAAGCAGGAATTATAACTAAATTTCTGGATAAGGGATAACATAAGCGTGATGATGTCATAAATGGTTTTAATTCTATTCACATGAAAGTAAAGCGCAAATGTAAGTAAAATCACAAGTGCAATTTAGAGATTACGTTAAAATAGGACACTATTGATGATGCTGTTTTTTATCGATTGTGCTACAAATGAAGTTTTTAATAATTAATAATAAATGACATGAAGTCTGTTTTTTTTTTTTATGACCATACTGTTTATTTAAATACTCACCCGGGTCACTTTCTAACTCAAGCCAACCCTTGTTCATGTTTTCTGATATTAGAGTCACCGAATCTCCCCGCTAAATCATCGACCGGTCCATTACGTTATAAAGTGCTGGAAAAATCATTTGTTACTACACTATTAAGCCACCTTTTGACGGCTAGTAAACACAATGAAGAGCAGAGACGTCGATTGTTGTTGACGTCATTCAACTGCGCCATGAGACAGTGGTAGTACAATTACACGCACACTCAAACATGTAGCAATTAAATATAAATTAATTAAATTAAATATTACGAATCATAATATTATAAATAATAAAATAATACAAATTATAACAAGCATACAATTTGATTTATATAATAGTGGAAAACATTTTTAAATGTGAAACAACACTGTTTTAAATTTAGCATTATTACATTATCTTTTATATGTTATTAACTTATGTGATGTTGGATGATAAATATACAAAACATATTTTTATATTATTTCTATAACGTATTTTGAAATATATATCTAAATATTTTCCCCATAAAATTATAAATTCATGATATTATATATTATGTGTTATACTGTTATAAATATTAACATAAAACAAATGTTAACAAGCATACAATGGTTTGTGTAATAGTAAGAATTTAATAATATTAGATATATAAATATCAAACAAAAAAGTGCAGGCTTGGTATAAAGAATGTGCTGTCACAGCTAGTTGTGTTATTCTTATTATGATGTAGCCTATATTACACTTTATATTGTGTTTTATTATAATAAATGTCATAACATTTCATATAACATGTTATATACATGTTACAAATGTACAATAATGTGTTTAAAATATTATAAACAAGTGTTGTATGCATTTTATACATCTGTATTATTTTATGATTTATAATATATACATTGTGTATAGATACATCTGTACATATATACTAGGTGCACTTAAATAAATCTAATCATAGATGTCTTAACATCATATAAAATAACATAATGCAATATCTATATATCTTTACAGACACACACACACATATCATTTATATATATATATATATATATATATATATAGAGAGAGAGAGAGAGAGAGAGAGAGAGAGATTCTAATAAATTAATAATAGTGTTTTTTAAATATTTTATTAAAAATTTTCCATTTTATTTTTAGTTTGTCATAATATTTATATAACATTTAGGTTTAAAATGTATAATAATGCTTTCAACACAAAAGTAATATTATAACACACATATAATATATGTATATATATATATATATATATATATATATATATATATATATATATATATATATATATATGTTGCTATATGAAACGTTATGACATTATATGTATACATATATATATATATAATGTCATAACGTTCATATAGCATATTATAGATACATATATATATATCATAAATCTATCGTATTGTTTTTAAAATATCATATTCAAATGTATGCATAATAGACAGCTGTCTTATCTTATTATCTATATTTTATATATATCATATTTATCATAATAAATGCCATTTAACATAATATAATGCAATATATATGAACTTTTTCATAAATGTATGATATAGTTTTTATTGTATTAAAAAATTGTACGCAAACGCTATAATTGTATGTTTTATCATTTACAATATATCATATTAATATATAATAAACATGACATATAACACAATGCATGTAGTAATAATATTTGCAAACAACGGAATAGTTTCATATTATAATGCACAGTCATTGCGGACTTAAACTACCTTTTGGAAAGTCTGGATCATTCTTGGGGTTTATAAAACAGGTTTTGTATAACAGTGATTATGAAACACAGCGCGGAACCATCGAACTCAGTGTTTGCGCCTCGGGGGCGTTAAAGGTCGCTGCGCGCGCACAACTGTAAGATAAAATAAAAGAATCACTGAGTTTTAGAAAATTAATATTAATAATTTAAAGAAGCACATCGCAACCGAGAGACCTTAACAGGAGAGAAAAAGGTAAGACGTCACTGTAGAGATACACACGCTCGTTTAATGTGTTTGAATCGTTATATTTGAATACAGGTAGCACGTATGATAACGTCAACAAAAGAGAGCATCGCACGCTCGTGCTAACGTGCTAACAGCTAGCGGCTCTTTTACATTTACAATTATCAATGTGTTGTTTTTGTTTCGTGCACAAAACACAATGCATTATAAATAGACATATCAGGTGGTTTAATCTGATTATTATGGATAGAAATTGAGTTTGGTGTATGTGTTAGCAGTGTTGCTGGTCACTCAGTACAGTTATGTAAACGTCCCTCATTCACATGAGTCCAATAAAATTAGTTTAACTCATATATAGAACACATATCCCCAAGTGTTATGTAATTTGAATCTCTGGTGTTATATTGTAACTAGCATGTTTGTGGTATGCACTGGTGCAGAATTTACCTGTGTAGTTTCAGTTTATTTAGTCGATACCATGTAGGAGTTTTTAAAATGTTTTGGTTAGGTTTTGCATGCTGAATTGATTTATGTGGTTGTTTTCTATGTAAAGCACCCTCTTGGGTTGACCGGGTGTCAATGGGTTCGTAAAGTCGAGTGATTTTAGTGAGTTTTGAATGCAGTTCAGGTCTTGAAGAGCTGTCAAATGGTTTAAACGTAACCCTTGTGCGACCGTAGGGACATTTGGGTTTTTTTCGATCATTTTGGCTGTTCATGCCACAGAATACATTTTGCCAAAAGTGTGTCTTTTTTTTAGGATTTTTTATATTTCAACCTCAGTTCCTATAATACATTGTGTACACAAAATAGTTACTCTCGGGACCTTCAGGAAAAAATGTCCCCATTGAAACCCATTAAAACTGCAATATTTGATCCCAGTGCCATTAAAGCATTAAATAATGAATTCTCTTATATTATGCTTTTATTCCGGAGTCCTGGCTTGAAAATTTACATTTTTAATATTTTCCACCAGATGGCGCCATTAATCTCATGATTAGCCTGTGGAGCAAATACATACTTTTCCCCTATTTTCTGTTTGCTGTATTATAGAGACCTGCAGGACAACTGAATAAATGATGCAGCTAAAATTGTGCGGGTGTGTTTGTATGTGTGTTGAGAAATGTGTGTGTGTGTTGGTATGGATGTCAGAGTGTGTTTGTATGTGTGTATTGAGAGAGGTGTGTGTGTGTGTCTGTAAAAAAACAACAGTGGCATTATATAAACAAACTGCTATTTAAAGGGTTAAAATCCTGAAAATGAATGAATATTTGGTAGTTATGATCAGGACTGACGTTGATTTAAAAAGTAATTGAAAGTGGAAAATAATACAAATATATAGTATTATTATGGCAGCTTTTTTTGACGTGGACATTTTTGTCCTCTAAGGACCTCTGAGTAACTTTTTTTAAATTGACACTCAAGGATTACATGTAAGGAAATAAAAAAAAATCCATGAGGACGATTTCTAAACATTGGGTAGGTTTTAATAGAAGCGAAAGTGAATCTCATTCACTCTTGTGCATACATTCAAACTTGGTTCAAGACAAATGACCCCCCTGTTTACCATATTGCAATGGTGCTTTTTGTCGTTTGTGGTAGTGCTATATTCTTTCATTGTATGGAAAAGAGCAGCTTTGACCATTCTGCTAAGTTTATTCTTTTGTGGTCGGCTGAAGATAGTCAATAAGGCTGTGACAGGACGGGGCCGGGTCGTGATGCTGCACACCCGCCTTTAATCAGGCTAATCGAGCCTCCAAGAGGGATAATGGCTGACTGGAGGCTGCAGTCCGAGAGAGAGAGAGAGATTTACAGGCAGCTGTCCGACACCTGTGTGTTTGTCTTTTGGCTCAGTTCTTCGTTAAAATATTATTTATAATGTCAAGCCGGTTCTCGCATCCTCCTTTCCCTCTGACCCCTTTACAAAGGCATTTCGAATGACATGAGGTTGAGTAAAAGATGACAGAATTTTCATTTTCAGGTGAACTATTCCTTTAAATTTACCCCAATTACTGGTGTTTCATGAATATAGCCATTTCTGCAAAATTGTGAGTAGTTTAGCCATCCATGTGTGTTAGAGGAAGGTGTTGTGGTGCAGGGCGCAGCAGATGAGTCTGTGACTCACAGTTCATGTTGTGGAACAGACTTTGCTGTACTGCTTGAATGTGTCAGTGTGTCAGTGGCCTACATTCATTCATACACTCAAACGCTGCCTGCTCTTATATAACTCACTTATGTAAGTAGGCCCGACTCTCTCCTTCTTTCTGTCCCTCCCTTCTTCCTCCTGCACCTCCCCCATCATCTCTTTCTCTATTGCTTCATTTTCTTCTCTTAAACATCTTTATTGGAGGATTTTTTCTTTTGCTCAGCGGTGAGCTGTGAGTCGCATTCTTGCACACTTAAAATTCGACCGGTTTTAAAATGAATCCCAAATTCTGTGCTAGTTTGCATGTTTTAATTGTATTATTGGTTAGGCATGCACGCTGTATCAGCGGCTGTATCGTATCGGACAATAAATGTGACTTGTTAAAGTTATCGGTGCGAGTAGGTTGATATATTAAAGCCGATAAATTAGGGATTTTATGACCAAAAAAGTTTCTTTTAAGTAAATATATCAAATGCAATTCAGTTGAACTCCGAGCTGCACCGCATTGGGTACTCGGACGTGGCTGCAATGATCGATCATGAAAACGATCATCAATAGTGATCATGCATGATGTGACTTCTCACTTAATTTGAAATTCAGTGACCGTTACCTGACAAATAAATACACGTGTCAGAAAGCTTGTTTTTAATTTTGAGGTTTATTACATTGTGATTCTGAGGGGGTACATGTTATTTTCATTTATCCTCATTTTAGTGTATTGATATTGCAGTGTCACTTCGCGCTTGGTGTTGACAGACAGATTGCATGTCGCTGGAATCTTGTGAAGTCTGGTTGGGACACTGTTAACTACCTAACACTGTTAGGTAGGTGCATGTGGAGGGTTCACGCTATTCACACGCCCCACCGAGAGCGAGAACCACACATTATAGCTACCATGAGGAGGTTACCCCATGTGACTCTACCCTCCCTAGCAACCAGGCCAATTTGGTTGCTTAGGAGACCTGTCTAGAGTCACTCAGCACACCCTAGATTCAAACTCGTGACTCCAGGGTTGATAGCAAGTGCCAATACTCGCAGTAAAATAGGAGATTAAAAAAGACTTAAACATTTTGCACTTTTGTTTTTGCAGTTCAAAACAGCAGAAGTCACATTTTAAATGTATACATTCAAATTCATATTATGCTTCCATTGTGAATCCATATTTTATTATTTGTTGCAATTAGTCCTTTAAGTCAGTCTGAATTAAGATATTCAGGTAATAATTGTACTTGTGTATTCTATAAGGTGGTCTAGATGAAGATGTGTGAGTAATGCTCTTGGAGACCCAGGGGACGCCATGTCAGAAGAGGCAATCTCAGGGAGCGACCTGGAGCCCGGCCTTAACAGCGAGGAGGAGGAGGAGGAGGAAGAGGAGATGGAGGAGGAAGATGATGGAGAGAACGATGGGGATGATGAAGAAGATCCAATCGGTGAGTGCCACTACACCTGTAGAAACATCAAATCATGCCTGTAGAAAACAAATCAAAAAAAGCCTGTTTAGTGTGTGGTTGTGTCTTCGGCTGTAAATGAATTATTGATCGGTTGGTGTTCTCTCTCCACAGATCAGTTTGAGAACATGGACACTGAAGATCAGAGAGATCAGAGCAGCCCCCCACCTACCTCACCATCTAGAGACTCCACCCCTGACCCCACATCCCGACCCCCCTCCCAACCTTCCTCAACCTCACGAACGTCATCACGACCCGGCTCTCAACCTCCATCCAGTCCAGACAGCCACAGCAATGCCTCAGCCAATGAGAACACACTGAAGATGTCCAAGTCCAAACCTGCTCACTTGAGGAGGAATATCCGGTACTGAGCCTAAGTCAAATCTCTGTCGTCATTTACTCGCCCTCGTTTCGTTTCAAATTCGCTAATGCTAATTGCACCGCTTCCCTCCGGTCTACAGGAAGCTGCTTACAGAGCACCAGCTGGAGGCGGGAACCAAAGCCGCCCAGCAGGAGGAGCTCGAGAGACGTCGGCGTCTGGAGCAACAGCGGAAGGACTTCCCCCTTCATCCAGGTGAGTGCCATCTGAGCCCCTTGCTTCCCCTCGGCACAGTGCCTGTGTTGAACATTCATTGAGTGAATGTTCATTCATTGTGTGTGTGTGTTTGTGTGTGTGTCAGATATAGCCACTACAGCACCGGGGCCCAAACAGGAAGTGATCTGTCTGGACAGCAGCGGTGATGAGGGCGAGGCTAAAGAGGCCCTGTCCCCTGAGTTACCTGCCCGCAGAGATGGTAAAATCAACATACCGTATTTTCTGGAATATAAGTAAAAAAAAAAAATCATCATCTGAAAGGCCCTGCAACTTATAGTCTGAAGTGACTTATATACATAATATATACATAACTCATGCCGACTGGTCAAACACACTTGCACCAAAACGGATGAGAACCTCTGTCATAGAGATGATCGAAGTGTTTTAAAGTAGCCAATTCAGAATATTTTGCCTTTACAAAGTACAGTTGTAACTAACTCTAGTGTTCTCTAAACAAGACACATGTATAATCTTGATAAATGTCCCTTCAGATGTGATTGAGTTGAGTTCGGGTGATGAAGATACTCAACGGTTCAGCAGTGAGGAAGACAATAATGAAGGTCGCTCAGTCACACCCAGCACAGATGAGAGCAGCGGGTCTCATGTCAATGACATACTCAATCAGCCAGACGCCCAGGGCAGGGTGCTGGTCAATATCAATCACCCGGGAGACGAGGAGGACCTGTTTCTCGCCCCTCAACTCGCCCATGCAGTCAAACCACACCAGGTACACACATCTCTTAATCAGGTTGAGCAGTCTGGAACAAGTCTTGCATTGCCAGATTTATCTCAAATTCTCTTTGTCTCTCTATCAGATTGGTGGGATCCGTTTTCTGTATGATAACCTGGTGGAGTCTCTTGAGCGGTACAAGAGCAGCAGTGGGTTTGGCTGTATTCTGGCTCACAGTATGGGCCTGGGCAAAACCCTGCAGGTCATCTCCTTTATCGACGTACTGCTGCGGCACACTGGAGCCAAAACTGTTCTCGCCATTGTACCTGTGAGTGTCTAAGAGCATTTTGAGTGATGGTTTGAATCTGTCCTTGTTTTGGAGAGCCTCACTTAGTCTCTTCTCATCTTCAGGTGAATACACTACAGAACTGGTTAGCTGAGTTTAATCTCTGGCTGCCTGCTGCTGAGTCCCTTCCCCCTGATACAGATCCTGTCCAGGTTTTACCTCGAACCTTCAAGGTTCACATCCTCAATGATGAGCACAAGTATGGACACTGCATCTGCTTGAATTTATAGTCAAATCAAATTTTACATAAAGATTTTGTCCGGATATATAAGGTTTAATCTCTCAAGAATGGTCAAGACGAGTCATTTTACCTGAAAATCCAAGGAAATCCAACCTAATCCTAACCCTGACCCAAACCCTTACACTAACCCTGACCCCTACCCCAACCCTTACACCAACCCTTACACCAACTCTGACCCCTAACCCCAACCCTTACACCAACTCTGACCCCTACCCCAACCCTTACACCAACCCTGACCCCTACCCCAACCCTTACACCAACTCTGACCCCTAACCCCAACCCTTACACAAACCCTGACCCCTAACCCCAACCCTGACCCCCGACCCTTACACCAACCCTGACCCCTACCCCAACTCTTACACCAACCCTGACCCCTACCCCAACCCTTACACCAACCCTGACCCCTAACCCCAACCCTTACACAAACCCTGACCCCTGACCCAAACCCTTACACTAAACCTGACCCCTACCCCAACCCTTACACCAACCCTGACCCCTACCCCAACCCTTACACCAACCCTGACCCCTAACCCCAACCCTTACACCAACCCTGACCCCTACCCCAACCCTTACACCAACTCTGACCCCTAACCCCAACCCTTACACAAACCCTGACCCCTAACCCCAACCCTGACCCCGACCCTTACACCGACCCCTACCCCGACCCTTACACCAACCCTGACCCCTACCCCGACCCTTACACCAACCCTGACCCCTAACCCCGACCCTTACACCAACCCTGACCCCTAACCCCGACCCTTACACTAACCCTGACCCCTACCCCTACCCCAACCCTTACACTAACACTAACCCTACCCCAACTTTTACACCTACCTGTACTTCAACCGCAGTTGCAGCAAATGTGAATCCTATGAGAATTTTGCAGAACAACAGGTAGTTACACAATAAGTAAATTGTATCGTAATGTTAGTACATAGAATTTAAAGATTAGAAAGAAAAAGAGTCTTGATTTTGGGTGAAATGTGACTTATTTTCATGTCCATAATGTCATTTGTTTGGGTCGTTCTGATCTATAGTGCTACTTCGTTTAGTTTATGGTTTTTCATGTATGTCTGGATCAGAACCACAGTGGCACGGGCCAAAGTGGTGGAGGATTGGACTCGTGATGGTGGCGTGCTGCTAATGGGTTATGAGATGTACCGCCTGCTGTCTCTCAAAAAGAGCTTTGTGACCGGCCGCAAGAGGAAGTCCAAGAAACCCGCTGGACCTGTTATTATTGATCTGGACGAAGAGGACCGGCAGCAAGAGCTCCTGAAAGGTCTGTTCAATATGTAATATATAGTAGTATTGTAGGTCACCATCTTTGACCTTTGTTTACGAGTTTTTGCACTGTAGTTTAAGCAATTTGTTAATGTGCTAGACAGGCGTCTTTGACTGTTGCATCACGTCTCAGTGTGTTTTCAGCATTTAACAAAGGAGTGCCACCATTTTAGATGGCACGTCAAGTTAAAAAAAACATCCAACTTTGAAAAATGAATGAAATTTGCGAATGAAACTGTGACAGACGGCACACATTAGCTGTGCGGTTCCACATAGATGTAGTCCTGACTGCCATTAAGAAATTCTTCTTCATTAATAGAACTGCAGGAAATATGAATCCACATTTAAGTAAAATATAAGTGGTAACTACACTGTGGTAACATTAGTGAATAGTGAGTGCCCTCAATTTGCTAATTTGTCAAATTGTTACTTTAGGGATTGAGAGAGCGCTGTCTCGGCCCGGTCCGGATGTTGTTATATGTGATGAGGGTCACCGTATCAAGAACTGCCACGCCAGCACCTCCCAGACCCTGAAGAACATCCGGTCACGGCGACGGGTAGTTTTGACCGGATACCCGCTGCAAAACAACCTGATTGAGTATTGGTGCATGGTGGATTTCGTCCGACCTGATTTCCTCGGTACGCGGCAGGAGTTTAGTAACATGTTCGAGAGGCCCATTCTGAACGGACAGTGTGTAGACAGCACGCCACAAGACGTTCGGCTCATGAGATACAGGAGTCACGTATTGCACAGCCTGCTGGAGGGCTTTGTGCAGAGGTGGGTTAAAGAGCGCCGCCCTGGTGGACTGAATGAAAATGCCACTTGTGCATTTATTTTTATTTTTAATTTTTTGTGGTTTGACCAACTTTTTAGTGTATGGCTGTTTCTGAATGGAATTGAAGCTTAATTCTTACTAATTACAGTCAATACTTCCTACTATTATGCCTGAGATGTCTTCATTTTTATTTTCAAATTGCCAAAATAATAAATGTATCTGCCTCAAACAGACACAAAAAGTTCACAATAAGCTACTACTGTCTGCATTCCCAGACGAGGTCATGATGTCCTACGAATGCAGCTTCCTGAGAAAGAGGAGCATGTGATCCTGGTACGACTGTCTCGCCTGCAGAGGGCACTCTACACTGAGTTTATGAACCGTTTCAGAGAGGCAGGAAACAGCGGGTGGCTTGGACTCAACCCACTCAAAGCTTTCTGTGTCTGCTGCAAGGTATGAACTCACACTGGGTGTTGATGATGGAGCTTAATGGTTCATAAATGAACTGGACAAGTAAACCGAGTTTTGTGAATTTCTCTAGAGCATTTACATTTTACTCGTTTTGCTGAGGTCTGAAAGGTTTTATCGGTTTGATGATGTTCTTGTGTACACTTGCATGCATGCAAGTGACCTGAAAGGTCAAGTTAAACGTTTTGAAAATGAATTGGTGAAAAAGCGTGGGAATCCTGCTCTAACAGTTGTGTAAGTGACCTCTGATTGGCTAAACTCATTTTATCAGTGTAGTTAACCCTGTCATTCATCAGGACGGGCAAATATTTACATAGTCATTAGTACATTATGAATTATTATTGAATAAATATATATTATACTTAATTATATCACAAACATTTGTGTTACATTGTTAATTTAACATTGTTAATAAGTATTTACATTTGACCACATTTATATATCAATGTATATGCAGTGAATATAAATGTGGTCAAATGTTAATATATTTTAATATGACATATTAATTATTAATATTATAATATATTATTATATAAATATTTACTATAGTAATAATATGATATATTGTTATTAATTGGCATTGACCACATTTATACATCAATGTATAATTAGTGAATGTAAACGCTAATAATATTAATTATTAATATTATGTAAGTATATACTCTTTTATTATAGTAATTATATATTGTCATTAGTATTAATTCACACTAATTAATAATTTATTAATGCATATTCAGTAAACTTAAAATTAACAGTATATAAATATTTACTATAGTAATTATATATTTATATTAATATTAATTCACACTAATTAATCATAATTAATTAATATTATCATAATTTAACCATATTTATTAATGCATATTCAGTAAACTTAAAATTAATAGTATATAAATATTTACTATTGTAATTATATATTTGTATTAATATTAATTCACACTAATTAATCATAATTAATAATATAATATATAAATATATACTCTAGTAATTATATATTTGTATTAATATTAATTCACACGAATTAATCATAATTAATAATATAATATATAAATATATACTCTAGTAATTATATATTTGTATTAATATTAATTCACACGAATTAATCATAATTAATAATATAATATATAAATATATACTCTAGTAATTATATATTTGTATTAATATTAATTCAGCACTAATTAATAATTTATTAATGCATATTCATTAAACACAAAATTTATATTATATAAATATTTACTATTGTAATTATATATATGTATTAATATTAATTCACACTAATTAATAATTTATTAATGCATATTCAGTAAACACAAAATTAATAGTATATAAATATTTAATACTGTAATTATATATTTGTATTAATATTAATTCACACTAATTAATCATAATTAATAATATAATATATAAATATATACTCTAGTAATTATATATTTGTATTAATATTAATTTGCACTAATTAATAATTTATTAATGCATATTCATTAAACACAAAATTTATATTATATAAATATTTACTATTGTAATTATATATATATATGTATTAATATTAATTCACACTAATTAATAATAATTAATATTATCATAATTTGACCATATTTATTAATGCATATTTAGTAAACATAAAATGTATATTATAATATTATATAAATATATACTCTAGTAATTATATATTTGTATTAGTATTAATTCACACTAATTAATCATTATTAATTAATGTTAACATATGACCTTATTTATTAATGCATATTCAGTGAACACAAGATGTCTATTATAATATATTATTATAGCACATAGTACTGTACGCCTGTTCAATGATATGAGAATAAATCACAATATATATTGAGTTCTTGAGCCACTTTTTGTTTTGTCAATTCTTGATTCATCTGCCACAATATTGCAATTTATTTCATACTGAACTTCAATCCGTATTTTATATTAATTACAGGCCCTACATATTATATTTACAAACATTTGAATTATTATGCATTATTTGATATTTTAATTCTTTATTTGGAGACCTTTCTCAGCAAATAATGATGTATGTGATTAATTTGATAAATAATTAGAATCGATTGACAGCCGTAACAATAATGTATATTCACATTTGCATATTCAGTGAATATAAATGTGGTCATATTGTGAATGTTCTCATAGTTGTGATGCAACAAATGCAACGACTTCTGAAAGAGCTGCAGCATCTTTAAATGTTCTAGGTGGACTGCGGAGGGAATTTTGAGATGTGAACTTTAGCGTATATCTACATAGCACATAAAACACTCATTTCAGATAAGCAACAAAAATCCTGTTTTTACTTATTTTACTTTGTATGGTGTAGATCTGGAATCATCCTGATGTTTTGTACGAGGCTCTTCAGAAGGAGAATCTGGCCAATGAGCAAGATCTGGATCTGGATGACCTCAACTCCACCAGCGGGACCCGCTGCTCTGCCCCGGGACTGAAGGGCAAAACATCCGACCCCGCCAACAGCAAGATGACCGTGGCTACAATGGGTCTGAATCCCTTACAGGAGAGAGCCAACCAAGTCATCACTTATGAATGGGTAACACCCATTTTCAATTTTATACAGTGTTTTGCGGGTTTTAAAAAAAGTGATGCTCTATGGACAGCATCTATGTCATAATGATGATTACCACAGAAAATAATTTAGCCTCATCCTCAAGTTTGTAAAAGCAAAATACATTCACAGCAATGCACTGACTTAAGTCTGTGGAGAAATGTTGAGCTGTAAAGTTGTCTAAGGGTGCTTTCACACTGGCAGTTTAGTCCGAAACAGAGCACGGTTCGCATGATAAATTGGTAACGTGAAAGCTGTCATGCGGACCATGGAGCGCACCGTGGTACCGAACCCGAGACTACCTGTAGGAGGCGGTCTGAGTTCGGTTGCACTGGACCTGTAGCGTGATTCGCGTGAATGTGAAAGCAACTCGGACTCGGGTGCGCACTCGTTCAGGAAGTAAAGTAACCTGCGCATGTGTTTTAGCCGATAACGATATCATTAGTTTCGACAACACACGAGGATCCACACGTTCCTGAAAGTCCCAAAAAATAATGACATACAAGTACAATCAACACTATAAATACTGTCTGTCTATCTATATTATAAATACTATATATAGATACTATAATAGGTTATAAATATAGGGTATAGTAGGAGATGACAGTGGCGATAACTTCACCTTGGACACGAGCGTAAGCGTGCAGTGTAAACAAAGATGCAGATTAATTCCTTGCAATCTTCTCCTCAAAAAAACGCAGTTTGTGAGCAGCAGTAACCCGCCTTCCACTGGACATCTGATGAGTTACGCCATGAAGCGCACATATACGCAGTTGTCATTCACTCTGCTGTGCATAATGGCACCAAAAAAAACAAAGTATGATGAGTCACGTTGTGTACACCATGCGTGTTTCTGATGACGTAAGTTGAACGCAAATGGACCGGGGTTCGATAGAATCCAGTGAGTGTGAAACCAGACCAACGCTGCGGGGGCACCGGGAACAATCGCACTCGGAATCGGACCGCAGCAAACGTGCCCAGTGTGAAAGCCCCCTAAGTTGTAGGGGGGATAAACATACAGAGATAAACTGATCTTGAACATTGAAACATATTTCACCTAATTAATTTGTTTATTTTAGGCAAAAGACATCATGACCAACTACCAGACGGGTGTTTTGGAAAACTCTGCAAAGATGGTTCTGTTGTTCCACCTTATCGACGAGAGTGTTAGCCGAAGAGATAAAATACTGGTTTTCAGGTAGGAACTGAAATGCAGAGTCTAAACATAAAGTCTCCAATGTAAATCCAAGACGAGACCAGAACAAAGTTGTATTTACTGTGTTTGCAATCTCCATGTTTGACAATTCACAGATGTTGACTTTTAATGATCTCTTCTGTCAGTCATGCTGTTATTTTGTAAAGATAAACCAGTTACGTGAGCTCATTTATCTGCGTGTTATTCTTGCAGTCAGAGTTTATCCACACTCACAGTCATCGAAGAGTTCCTCTGTCGGAGGCCCATGCCAATCCAAACAGAAACCGGGATGCACAACTGGGTCCGCAACGTCAATTACTACAGTGAGTTTCGGTTAATGCTGGATCAGACACAACTTGTCACAAACCAGTCAACAACTTAAACGAACTATATTATAGACATCATTAATGCAATATTAAACTAGTCAAAATGCTCAGCCCCAGTGTGTGTGTGTTTATGGATCCTTTTCAGGGTTGGATGGGAGCACATCAGCTTCAGAGCGAGAGAGACTCATCAACCAGTTTAACGACCCAGCAAACAACCAAGCCTGGGTCTTCCTGCTGTCCACTAGGTGACTTAATTTAGAAAATGATCCACATGTGGGGTCACATGATGATGATGATGAGGAGGAGGAGCTTTGGACTAACAGATGGTTTTGTCTGTAGGGCTGGCTGTTTGGGGGTGAATCTGATTGGGGCGAATCGCGTTGTGGTTTTCGACGCCTCGTGGAATCCGTGTCATGACGCTCAGGCTGTTTGTCGCGTGTATCGCTATGGCCAACGCAAACCTTGTCACATCTACAGGCTGGTGTGTGACTTCACACTGGAGAAGAAGATCTATGATCGACAGGTGTCCAAGCAGGGCATGTCTGGTAAGAGAGAGAATGTGTGTGTATTTGTGTGTTTCCCTGAGTAATATGATGAGCCGTACTGACATTATTGTTTTGCCTTTGTGTTCCAGATCGAGTTGTAGACGATTTGAACCCTGTTCTTACCTTCACACGGAAGGAGGTGGAGTCTTTGCTGCACTTTGTAGAAGAGGAGCCTGATCCTAACCGGTCAGAACTGGTCCCTAGTGAGGACATGGAAATTGTCATAAAACAGGCCTGTTTGCTGTACCCACACTTATTAACCAAGGTACGCACACAGGCACACCTGTAGTTCTCAAACAAGGTACACATGAGGGATGTGAACAGTTACCGAAACATTTTTACCAAGCTGGTACCAAAATTTGGTAACGGTGGAGGAAAATGCTACTATAGCGTGAATGAGAAGCATAAAAGTAGCAAAACCGATGCGTTTTCAAACAAAATACAATTGGTGTGGAAGTTCTGTAGAAGCTTAGCAAAACTACTGTACTCCACATCGTTTTCCAAATTCTACTATGGTGTGGGCTGAACTCACTTCGGTACCAAGTCGGTACTAATATAAAAAAAGCTGTAACGATACCAGTGTTTCTGCAGTACCGGTAGTACCGACTCAATCCGGTACTAGCACGCAGTATGACTAACACACGACAGCTCATTTTGAGCATGTGCTCTGTTACTCCTTACATTCAAATGGACAATTAATCAAATTAAAATCATGACATTCCTAGTGTGATTTATTAAACCGCTAAAGGCTGCCATCTTACTGTGGAAGAGCTGCATACTTTAAATGAATGTACTATAAGTCCGACCGCTCATACACTGGAAACTTCACATACATTGAGGATCATTCATGACACGTTGTATCAGATGACAGAGCAGAGCACTAAGCCACTGTGAACCACGCAGCACATGTAAACCATACATTTCTATTATTAAATCACAGCATTTGCACTCTAATCTCAACTTTATTTATATATAAATACTCAGCACGGGGCGGCTGTGGCTCAGTTGATAGAGCGGGTCGGCCACGCAGGGTTGGTGGTTTGAATCCTGGCCCTCACGACTCCACATGCCAAAGTGTCCTTGGGCAAGACACTGAACCCCAAGTTGCTCCTAATGGCAGGCTAGTGCCTTACATGGCAGCTCTGCCATCATTGGTGTATGAATGTGTGTGAATGGGTGAATGAGTCACAGTGTAAAGCGCTTTGAATACAGTTAATGTTAAAAAGGCGCTATATAAGTGCAGACCATTTACCATTTATATAGCATTTAAAACAACAGAGTTGTCCAAAGTGCATCACAGTAATACAATTTAAAACCTTACATTTGAAAATGACCACATACACAAACATCAGCAATCAAAAATAAAAACACTCCAAAACTGTGTCCTACATTTCATTCGTCAGACTCAAAGTCCAGTGTAAAGAGATGATATTTCAGACGTGACTTAAGTCTCGGTGTGGAAAACTGTCTATCCGCAAATTGAAGATTCAGGCAAAAAATACTTGTCATAATAAAAGCAAGTTTTAAAATAGTTTCAAGCTAGAGCCCTGAAACTGAAGAAATTGTGACAGAAATGTATTCCAACTATAGTAAAATGTCATATTCATTGTAATAATAATAATAACTATGCAGTATATCACAAGCAAGACTGCTGTTGAATAAAACAGTTTGACAAAAAAAATGCAATTACATGTTGAAAAGTTATATTTGCACTGATTAAAAGTTAAGAATGACTTGATTGAATTGCAGACACCATTTTTGATGATGAAATGGAGTTCTGGAAAATAAAAATAATAACTAAATGGAAAACATGATGTGGTAAGAATAAAACCGATTGGGGTCTGGGTATCTCAGCGAGTATTGACGCTGACTACCACACCTGGAGTCACGAGTTTGAAATTGGCCCGGTTGCTAGGGTGGGTAACCTCCATATGGTCGCTATAATGTGGTACTTGCTCTCGGTTGGGTGCGTGGTGAGTTGTGCGTGGATGTCGCGGAGAAGAGCGTTAAGCCTCGTCTCCGTGGTAACGTGCTCAACAAGCCACATGATAAGATGCGCGGATTGACAGTCTCGGATGCAACTGAGATTCGTCCTCCGCCAACCGGGTTGAGACGAGTCACTACGCCACCACGAGGACTTGGCGTGCATTGGGAATTGGGCGTTCCAAAATTGGGGAGAAAAATAAAAGAGAAGAAAACAGATTTCAGGGCGCTACTTAAAAACACTCAAGCAATGCATCCTTGATTGAGAAACACTTGAAGGAAACATGCATTTATTATTTACGTTGAAATGTAACTTTTTAAATAGGGTAAATGGGTGTGTTCAATAGCATATTATCATATTAGCAATGTGAAATTTCACTAGTATCGATACCGACTTCTGAAATGTTGGTACCTTGGCAACACTATCATGAATATTAATTAGGTTGTGCTTACATTGCTGCGTAACCTTCTTGGAGCATCCTGTCACATTAGCCTAATTGCTGTCTGAATTCCATACTAACAATTGCTTTTTCGTATTGTAAAATTCTGAATCCTACTATGGTGTGGGCTTAGGCCATGATTATTAATTAGGTTGTTCGGATGTTGCTTTACCTTCTCGAATGAATGAATGTTAAACTTTTTACACTTCTTGGAGCATCTAGTCATGTAAACTTATTTCACACCAGCAACTACTTTCTGAGTTCTATAAATCAATTTTTACCAGGTTTAATATGGCAAAGATGTTGCTCATGAATATTATTTAGGTTGTGCAGACATGGATTTGTAACCTTCCTGGAGTGTCCAGTCACATAACGCAATTTTGCTCTGTATTTCAAACCAGCAACCATTCCATCATGAGTCTCTACTTATGGACCGCAAGGATTTGAAACTGACCAAAGCAGAAAAGCGAGCAGCCAAGAAGAGCTATGAAGATGAGAAACGGGCATCCGTGCCCTATCAGCGGCCCTCTTATGCACATTATTACCCAGCTAGTGACCAGAGTCTCACCAATATCCCTGCTTTCAGCCAGAGAAACTGGTGAGTCCAGGCCAAAAAACTTAAAATATATATATATATATGTGTGTGTATCACCTTTCTGTATCTTACTATTAATGTGAAAATTGTTGCAAAAAATATTGACTTTTGGTGTTTTGGTAGACAAATCTGTTTTCCCATTAAGATGATTACTTTTAATTTATGCTAACATTTTGTTTAGGCGCCCCCCCCCTCATTTAGAAGAGAAGCCAGTTGCAAGTGTCAGGCCGGTCCAGTCCACACCCATTCCCATGATGCCACGGCAGATACCCATGGGCATCCCCAGTTCAAGTGCGGGATTTCCAGTCAACTACCTGCAAAAGGCTGGTGTCTATGTTCAACGAGTTGTCACCACCACAGGTAAAAACCATTCACTTGCAACACATGTCTGCATGTTGTGTTTGAATTCTATACAATGTTTCTTCATGGTTTCTTGTTTTTGTTTGCAGATATTGTGATCCCAGGGTCCAACAGCAGCACAGATGTCCAGGCCCGGATCGGTGCAGGAGAGAGTATTCATGTTATCAGAGGATCCAAAGGTACCCCATTTTCATGTTTCAGCCATTGGGAGTGATTCCTTACTTTTGCAGTGCTGTTCCATGGGTAAGCTATATTTGCTTCATATTCTTGCTTCTCTTCTGCAGGCACATACATAAGGACCAATGACGGAAGGATATTTGCCATCCGCTCTGGAAAGTCAAGACCACCTGATGGAGGAGCCACAGCCTCAAGAGGTTCACTAATGACAAATGTGTCTTGTAGCAGAAGCAATCAGTCCCCCTAGTGAAACTTAGTACTAACAAAATATTTTCTCTTTCTCACAGAGGACTCTGGTTCCACCTTGCACTCTGTCAGTAATGGTCGCGCATCGCCTCAAGAGCAAAAACGTTTAACCCCAGAAGCTCAACCTCGCTCTTCGCCCCCAGACAGTTCCAAGCTGCTCCGAGAGTACTACGCCAACAAGGACACCGTTCCTGTGGGAAATAACTTGCCATCCCCGGGAACACCTGAACCCTCGAGAATGGACAGACCCGCCCAGCACAGTCGTGTACCCGAGCAGCACCGGCAGCTTGGCAATGACGCCATCACATCCCTGGACGTCCAAAATTTGAAACGGAAGCTTGCAGAAAGTCGGACATCCAAACAATCTAGCGGCAAACGGACCTCGACTTCTGCCGGTGCTGCCGGGAGTTACCCGGGGTTTCCTTTAAGCAGCGCATATGGGTTTCCGCCAATGGGGCTCAACCCCGCCCTTTTGGGTGCACTGGGACACTTGACTCCGCCCACACTTGGAAGTAGGTCGCATCTCCTACATCAAGCTGGGCAGACGCTAGGCGACCTAAACGCAATGTTCCCCTCCGAGACTCTTGGATTGAGATCATCCAACAGCTCTTTCGCCTCCACTTGCTCCACCGACACCACCTCGACAACTCACGCCAGTATGTTGGCGTCTTCATCCTCCTTTCCCTCTTCATCATCTTCTTCCTCTTCCTCCACTCTTCCACCTTTCATGATGAACCCAGGGATGGCGAGCATGCTATCCAGCTTCCCGGTACCGTTTTCCCAACCTTTATTCCCGAGTTCCTTTCACCCGAGAGGCCTGACATCTACGCCTACTCCTGCCTCAACTGCCTCCACCTTTCTCTCGTCCTCCAGCCTGTTCAGCCGCCCTGAAACACACCCGTCCGTAGCCGAAAATGGAGGAAGCAGCTCAGATGACGATGTCATTGAGGTTATGGCCAGTGAGGGACTGTGATCAACTGCCTCTTCAATTCCATTGTTGCGAAAGGAGTGATCCGATTGGATGAAACTGAAATAATATAAATCCAAATGCTGAATATGCATTGAAAGGGGATATATATTTTTCCTAACAGTAAGGGACCAGAGGGCTTACGGGAAGAGCCCTAGTTTTATCTCCTTTTGTGGGCCTGGAAACGGACCTTATGAACTGTAGAGAATACCGAACCGAACATAATGTGATTGTCTTTACGAACGGTTTGCATTCGTAAGAGATTACTTTAGAGATACTTAGCTGTTTGCTAGACCTTGTGGCATCACCTGGAATTATAAAAGTAAAGATACATGACTTTTATTATAATTGTAAGTACTACTATTGCATTTTGTAAATGGTGGTTCTACAGGAATATTCTTAAGGCCAAAGTATACTTCAGTTGTCCACGTGCCGCTACATCTCGTGCACAGTCTGCACTCAGACCAATATTTATAGATTAGCGTACAGTCCACTGCAGTAGGCACATTGTCTGCGCATGTGCCTGCCATTGGCTGTCCTAAAGAGTATCAAAAAGCAGTCGTAGCACGAATGTGTCAATCTCGACCACACAAGAGTCACAGTAAAAAAAAAACATGCTTTGAAAGACTGAGCACCTGACTGTGTGCTAGACAGAACGGCACATGGAAAAACTCAGTATACTCTATAGATGTTAGTTGTGTTGATCATTGAAATCACAGACTGGGCAAACAAGGAGTTCGTAACAGTTGAATCGTAGAGTGACGTAAGCCATGCCTAGCGTTCAGCACCACCAAGACCTTTTCTTTCCTTTAACAAATGACAAACAAACAAGGAAAACCTTAAAAACTCGAATGTATTTTCATGTTAGCCTTTAAAATCTGGTGGAGGGACGTAAGTTTAGTGCGTTTAGTTCAATATTAGCCTTAAAGCAGACAAAAGGATCTGTGTTCTCATTCAAATGCGTAGCAACAAAATCATCTGTCATTCGCCATTATCTTACGAATGTGTAGACTGTTATGCAACCCTACTAGCTGTTGTTTTTTCCCCGAATATGCGCTTCGGATTTTTTAGCGCTGTCATTACGTTAGCTGGCAATTTCATCTGTGTTGGGGCCACAGTCATGACTAAAGCGTTAGTTTGGCCGTTTCGAAGAATCACAATGGGGTAAACGTTTGTGTTAATGTTGATTCGTATTTACGTGCTGGTTGACCTGTGACTGACAAATCCCTCAGCCAATAACACTGTTCATTCTCTGTGCCTATTAGAGCTCTATATTTTGACTCCTCCCACAATCTGCGTTCTCATTAGCAGATACCCATGTTATGATTTTTGATTCTGCAGACCTTGTTATATAAATACTGTTTTGTGCATTTTATATGTGATTATTATATTGTTTTTTCTTTGTATTGTATCATCTTATGACATGAATTCGTTTTTCTTTTCACTATGTACAAATTTACCTGAAATATTTATTTATAATGCTGTGGAGTAATTCATTTTATTTGATGTTTTTAGACATTTTCGAACTTTTTTTAAGAAGAAGAAAAAAAGATCCCTCCAATCAAAGAGAGTCGGGACCCAAAAACGTGATCGCATACAAACATACAAACCCCAGGAGGTGTGCACATGTCATCTCATGTTCCCAGCATGGGGAGTAGAACATTCAAATGACATTGTATTTATTAAATATCGTTTTAACATAAATAAACTTGACGACTCCTGTATTCAATACATAGTTCTTCCTTGGTTCTCAGTCTTGTGTGACTTCAGCTTGACTTTATTTAAAAAGACATTATTTGTGTAGGTTTTTAGACCGGTTTTGGTCAGTTACTCTGATTTTGCTCTGTATGTAAACACGTTTACTGGCTTTCATACTGTTTATGTTTTAGATATCAAAATCAGAGCATTATCAGTTTATTTCATTAATCATATAAACACAAATTTTTGTCAGATGACAGATTTTTTAATAAGATAATTTTTGGTAGTTATCAGTGTATTTTGTGCATGTAAACTTGCTCAAAGTTTAGGCCTATATTAATTTATAATAATATAATGGTATGATATTAATTAAATAACCATTACAGATTAACATAATATTGATATTTATGTTATCATTTATTAAAGAAAATGCATTACACTACATTTTTTTTATTTATCAATTTTAATTGCATCAATTTTATCCGGTTGTAGCTGTATCATTTCAGCTCCTAATTTTAGATATCGTCATATTAAAACTACTTATTAAACTATAAAGTTATGACCGTCATATTAAACTATTGTTATTTCCCTTTGGTTCTTTTCAGATATGACACAGGTAGTTATATATAGGCATTTCCAAACATTTATTTAGATCAGCGAATAAAAATGACAGAATCACTGCCGAAAACGCGGCAAACTTCCCCATTAAAATTACACTTTCAAAATAAAAGTCCCATATTCGACGATGATGATGATAATAATACATAAGCGCGATATTATTTGATTGTATGGCACAGATTAAAACAAAGTAATTCTTAAATTATATTTATTGTTTTTATTTATTTAAGGAAATGCTTTACAAATGAAATTTCTACATTCGGCTGTAGCTGTATATTTTCAGTTCCAACTCGTGATATACAGTAATAATAAACTACTTATATAAATCAACGACCATTTAAACCAGTCTTCTTTCTACTTGATTCCTCTCAGATATTATATAAGTTTTCATTTATATTTAAATTAACATACGTATACATTTATATCAGTGAATAAAAAAAACAAATCTGAATCATTAGCGAGAGCGGCAAAATTCCCCGGTAACAATTACACTTTCAAAATAAAAGTCCTGTCACACAGTTACCCATAAAGGTGTGTGTGTGTGTGTGTGAGAGAGAGAGACTAGAAGACCAACTGATATTTATTCATTAATTTATAGAAGAAAGTTCATAACAAATTATATTATACATGAGTTTCAAAAGTGTAAACAGAACAGAAAAAGATAACCTGACATTCGTAAACGCAAGTAATTTCTTACAGGAACTTTTAAAGAATAACAAATAATTTAATGGCATTATTTAGTCTCCAACGATTTCAGTCATTATCAAAGATAATTGCCATCTAAATGAAGTCCTCAGTACATCTGAAATGCATTCAAGGATATACAGTGTTTTATAAAAATACTTTTTGGTCAGTTTCATTTTTTACAAAGGATTCTTCTCCATCACACATTTTCAGAACGAAAAATATAAAGAAACTCTGATCTGGTTGGTACTGTACATTCACAACAAGTCTGAATGCCTGCGTATCATTCGCCAGCTTCAAATTTACTCATTTAGAAACTTTGGCTTTGAAAATCTCAATGCTGCGGTCGTTTCTTGGCCATGTAAGCGTTTGTAACCGGACTCATAACCAGAGTACATAGAGATGGGGAGAGGGCCGCCAGGTACCACATATACCCACTTCCACTGGTACTGAACCATACAGAACACAGTCCCAGAACCAGGCTGGCGCTGCCCAGAAGGTACATCATAAGACTTGAGGTGGCATGGTAGCTTTTCAGCTTTGCCAGTGAACAACCTTTAGCTAGCTTGGGGTAGAGCAGAGAAAGACAATTGCACAAGTGATATTTCTTGCAGTATATACAACAGTTCAATGAGTACGGTCAACAAAATGCATTTGTGCATGGAACTACTTTATTACGCGACGGATCAGAATCTGCCATTGCTGGTTTAAACCAAATGATGCATTCAAACCTCTCAAAAACATCACTTTAGAATTAGCATCACAGCTTGGGCTGTTGCTAACGTGTGTGTGTATGTGTGTGTGTGTGTGTGTGTGTGTGTGTGTGTGTGTGTGTGTGTGTGTGTGTGTGTGTGTGTGAGAGAGATGCAGTAGTGTGTTAGTCAGATTTCTGAAGATAATGTAATTTTGGTCAAATTCATCCTATTTTCTCAGTGGAAAAATAGCCATCCGAGCAGGGGTATTCCTCCATATTTCGCGGTAGCTAGTGCACAAGAGTCTTTCCATATAGAAACTGCAATTTCCTCCACCATTTTGAACAGTATGTCTTGTCCAATGTGGAAAGTCAAGTCAAGTGGTCAAGTCAAAATCCTGCAAGAGGGAAATGCTTAGAGTTTTTATAATAAATCAGTCTATTGTGTTTCTCAGCTGTGATGAGCCTTAATGCTGAAGTTGTTCGTTTAAAGCCGTTTAAAGCCATTTTGTAGCATTAGTAGTAATACAAGCAATCACGTAGTGCTGATGAATGAAAACACTGACTGATGCTGACTCACTTCACATCACCTAACTGGCTCATATTACACTCAAAAAGGATCTTTTGCCACTGCCTGCTGGATAAAATATGCATTTAACAAAATTAAATGTAAAGAGACAGATATAGTTTTTAACACATCTGCACTGCTCTGCACAAACGGAAGCGGGGTGATACAAACAGTGAAGCGTCTGATTGTGAGACCAATTATATATATATATATATATATATATATATATATATATATATATATATATATATTATATTTTTCGTAATGAGTTTAACTCCATAATAGACATTATTGTGAATTCAAAATTTCTCTGAATTTGTCCCTAATATAGTGACAGTCCTATTCCAGGGACAATAGTGTGGTTTGTTTAAGGAAATGTCTTGAAATGACTCTGTTAATTGGAGAATCCAGCGACCGTACAAAATCAGACATTCATAACCAATTACTGCATAATTGTCCTGTATGGAGCAGAATTCCTGTGTGTCCTGTGACTGTCTGGCACTCAGCCAGAATGGACAATTACAGAAATCTTTTTATCTGCTTCTGTGGGTCTCTCCAGCACCTCCCTTCCTGATGCCAAAAGACATCCGTTGTCAGGGAGAGAGATAGTGTATGAGGATGTAACTTAACTCAAGTCCTGTGGAGTTATGCACGCTCCACTCAAGTAAGTGTACTTGATTTCTCTCTTGTTGCACTGAAGTTTTTCATGGGAAAATGGAAAGTGATCTTGCTTGTTGTGAAGGATGTTTGTTTGTAAATAATACATAAATTAAAGGAATAGTTCAAAAATACCATAAAAGTATTCCAAGTCTTCTGAAGCCATACATTAGCTTTGGTCAAGGAACAGACCGAATTTTAAGATGCTATTCACAACGTTATTCTCCATTATGCATGTTTGAACTGGCACGTTGTGTTTGGGTACGTTGGTGTTTGCCATCAATGACATCAAATCTTGTGCGCCGCTTCAGTGTGACATTTTAAATCGCGGACAAAGTCGCATTGGCCACTTTTATGATCCATTTAATCTATTTTGGAGTTTGAGTGTTGCTATGAACTGTCACTGTATGAAAATTAAAGGGTGTAAAAATTCTGCAGAAAAAAGCGTATTATGTTTACATGCACACCAATACACTAATAACCATAAAAAAAATAAGGCAACGCAATAAACAACGTGTTTACATGCGACTTGAACTCGTCGTATTATTTTCTGTTTTTGATATCGAAACGTAAACAGACATGCATGCAACACTTGGATGCACTGGATAAGATGAGAAGAACACCAGTAAAGATGTTTACATGCAGCATGAAATCAGGTTAAAGTGGGCAAAAATTTACTTGTTCTGATTGGTGTACTCTTAAATTGCTACTCCGGTAAAAGACGGCAGTTGAAGGAGTTTTTTTTAACATACATGTTGTCGGTTTATTATTAAGCATAATCAGTGTAAGATCATACATGTAAAAATGCTCAATGACAGATTTTCTTATTATTATTTTTATTATTACTGTTTTTATTTTTGGTGTACTGTTCCTTTAAGGACATAAGAATGCGTGTGGAGTTTAATTTTAAACAAGGTCATTGTAAATAAACCCACAGGCCGAATATAAACCTCAGGGTCCACTCCAAATGTTGCAGGAAATGATGTCTGCTCAGAGTTGCATTAAAACCAGAGCATCAGAAGTAGGACAGATCAAGCCAGATTAAGCGTTAATCTGCGTCTGGTGCGCAGGCGCACAAATGCATTGGCGGTCGGGATGGACAAGGTGCGCTTTCGAAGGGGGAACTAATCGACCCGGTTTCGAGCCTTGACCGCGTTGGACGCCCACTGTTTACAGAAAATCTCAACTCGTATGAGGAAACATCTCTTGGTCTCGAAGATCACGTTTTGACTTGAGATGTTGCGTGATGGAAGATGTTGTTCTAGCCGTTTTCTCAATGTAGATGCGTTTTGCACGGATTACGCGTAAATGAGAGATTTCGTGAGTACAGATTTGGGAGAATTGAAGCGTTTACTTTCTTTGTGAGGTTCCTCTGACGATTAAAAGTGTTTTCTTTCGGTTTGAGGTAGGTTGCTCTTCTAAAACAATGACAAGAGTAACAAATAAGGGAAAGCAACTGTATAATCTGATTTTAATCCAGAAATTATTGATGTACTTTTTAAAAGTTTATTGCAATTTATATATATAATGTATTTATTAATGCATTTTCTTATTTGTGTCCTTTGCTTTAATTGCATTAATACTTTTTTTGCATTTATTATATCTTTTATTTTTACATTTTGAATTATAAATATAACAAATACATATGTATTTATGTCAATTATTTATATATTTTATATAAATTTACTTAAAAATAACAATATTTTCATTTATCTATGCAGTTGTTCTTTGCATTTATTTATTTGCTTATTGTGTTATTTATTTTTTATCTTCATTTAGAGCAATTAAAATCAATTAGCCACATTTGTACATCTAATCTGTATCAAGATACTCTCATTTATTCGTTTATTTCATGCATTCATTTATGCCATTTTTTATTTTCTTATTTGTGTTTTGTGCAGCAATATTGTTTACTTATTTATTAAATAAAAATATTGTAATTATTTATGAGAATATAGCAAACAAAAACACATTTATGTATATAAATATCTTTTATGTATTTTATTTTAATTCATTTAAATAAACCAGGAAACATTTCTATTTCTGCATTTATTTACTTGCGTATATTGGCTTATTTATTTACATTATTTGAATAATTAAATTAAATTGCCCATCTTTTTACATCTAATTTGTTATATTAAATTATAATAATAATTTATATTTGCTTATTTATTAAATTATATTCTTTTAATATTTACGCATATATATATATTTGCTTATTTGTGTTTATTTGCATCAATATTATTTTGTATTTATTTAATATAATTATAACAAACAAATACATATCCATTAATATATATTACATATACATTTATTTAAATAAATAAGCAAATATTTTTCTTTATTTATGTAGCCGTTTATGAATGTATATATTTGTTATTTATTTAAATAAAAAATAATAAATTGCCCATATTGTCACATCTAGTTTTGTATATATTTTCTTTTCTATTCTGTTTATGCATTCATCCATTTAAACATGTATTTATCTGCTTGTTTTGTTTGTTATTTATTTTTGCTTTTTTGTGTCCCAGTTTTGCGCCTCTTTCTATTCTGGTGTAGTGCTTTTGGGTTTCTCAGGATTAGGACAGTAGCCAAAAGAGGTGCCCTACAACAGAAACGCTCCAAAACCCCTTGAGTGAAATTTCCTTCATGCATGCTGATCAGTCTCTATATAGATGTTGTCAAATGCTTTTAGCACAGTAAAGATCTGTTTGTACAACCCCACTGGAATGTTAAATCCCTATATGTATGTGTATGTCTACAAGAGTACACAGTCCATAGACATTTTGTGTAATGTGTAAAGAAGCTTTTGTGTACCCCATGCAAAGTAAATATTTCATTCTCTGTTCTGTAAATATCAAGGGTCCGAAGAGCCGAGAGGTAAAAACATACAGTGGGCTCAAAGTCTGAGGCCACTAGTAAAAATGCTGCTATTTTAATATTTTTAAGGATAGTAAATTGATTCATTAATGGACATAGATAACCACAATGTACTGTAATCTAATGTCATCTCCACGTGTTTCCTACAGATTGAGCCAGACGTTGAACAAAGCACTGCTGATAACATTACCACTGTGACTTTAGTGGTCATCTCAACTCAAACTCATGAATCTGGGCATTCTGGAGAAGAAAAATCATCTCATACGGGACTTATCAACTATTAGCGGATACATTTTAAGATATACGTTGCACACATGACGCAAAAACAGGGTCATTTTAAAGTGGTCCAACAGAATATTCAATCTAAATCATCTCTCTGGTTTCATCCAGCATCCTATTCTAACCCCAACTGTGTGCTATCTGATCTGCTGAGCCATGCTTTATAGCTGCCCGCATTCCCAACATGGGGCAAAATGTGAGCTAATTGAATTACAAGACTTGGCGCCAGATGATCGCATCGAGTTAGCGCCCCCTACCTGCCCTCCGGTCACCGTGGGACAAACGCTGGAAAGGTGGAGCAAAGAAAAGGTGGTGCGGATGGTTGGGGAACAGGTGCGTTTGGAGGACCCCGATTGGCTGATGGGTAAACCCGGGCAGGGGCATGACTTCCAGCCCTGCGGTCAAACGCAGTTGAGTTGGTGTGACCTGTGCGGGGAGTTTATATGGGGACTGTACAAACAGAGTCTTCGCTGTACACGTGAGTAACTATGGTGTCTTGGGCTGTATAACCATAGGCCAATAGGATGTTTGGAAAGGGAAATAGACAGTTGAGACAGAGTGCGTTTGTGATTTTATGTTGGATAGAGATTGAAAAAAAATGGATTTGCAAAGATAATTAGAGTTTTCAAACAGGTTTCCCAAACACTTCCATAGTCTGCCATTGGTCAGAGACAGGGCTGGTACAAGGAGGTGAACTTTGCTGGGACACTTGTATGTTTGTGGGGTGGGGGGCAACGTTGATTGAGTCTCAGTCAGACCCTTAAGACTCGGCCAAGGTCAGAGTCACAGTTTTTTACAGGGAAATCATCTTACAAATTGATAACTCGTAGCACTGACTGGGGATAGCAGAGCATTTTAATATCGAAATAATTACACAATTAAATCAACAAATCTATGGGTGTTTTTTTTTAAACAAACAGATCTTAACTTTTTTATATTATGACATAAAGCTTACATTAAAACTGCCTTACATGTCAACATTTATTTATGGTACTTTTAAAATGCCTTTTATGTACATTTGACTGTTTTAGCCTTGTCCCAGACTCAACCATTGGGCCTCATTTTCAATCAAGCTGTAAGCAGGGATCCCACACTTTTCCAGGACATTTTATGTGCCCAACAGGTGTAATATTTAGCGGTCATGATGCATATTGTGGTTATTGGGTGGTAATTTTTTCTAAATTCTGTATTTGAGAATCTGTTGTCAAAATGGTGTCCAATGAAATGCATTAAATAAAACATTAATCAAAAGAAAATTTAATTATTTTAATACTTTTTTACAGATCCTCACAGCACAATCCAAAACACTCAAGATAATAATTAAAGTAAATATTACATTACTATAATGTCCATTCACATCAAGCTTTTATCTATTGCTTTATTTGTCATTTCTTAGTGTTTTTGAGAGTAGTATCTCACCTCCGGATAAGCAGTTCACTACATGGCCAAGTGTATTAATTATTAAACCCCAAAAAGCTACACACACTCAGAGCGCCTGCGATGATCATGAAGAGGTGTTTTCAGCGCATGAGCGGGTGGCATCTCACGTTCACTTTGAAGTGAAAAAATCAAGGCAACGTGATACAGTACAGTTTTTGAGTCCAACAACTGTCTTAATAATTGTCCTCGGTAACATTGCTTTGTTTAGACATATTTTTCTCCCCCGGTTTGGAACGCCCAATTCCCAATGCGCTCTAAGTCCTCGTGGTGGCGTAGTGACTCGCCTCAATCCGTGTGCCGGTGGATGAATCTCAGTTGTCTCCGCGTCTGAGACCGTCAATCCGCGCATCTTATCGTGTGGCTTGTTGAGCGCGTTACCGCGGATACGTAGCACGTGTGGAGGCTTCACCTATTCTCCACGGCATCCACGCACAACTCACCACGCACCCCACCAAGAGTGAACCACATTATAGCAACCACAAGGTTACCCCATGTGACTCTACCCTCAATCTGGGTGGCGGAGGATGAATCTCAGTTGTCTCCGCGTCTGAGACCCTCAATCCACGCATCTTATCACGTGGCTTGTTGTGCTCGTTACCGCGGAGACCTAGTGCGTGTGGAGACTTCAAGCTATTCTCCACGACATCCACACACAACTCACCACGCGCCCCACCGAGAGCGAGAACCACATTATAGCGACCACAAGTAGGTTAATCCAACATGACTCTACCCTCCCTAGCAACCGGGCCAGTTTGGTTGCTTAGTAGACCTGGCTGGAGTTGTTTAGTCATTTTTAATTTGTTCACTAAATGCAAAAAATTTTGTTGAGAGAACTACGTGTTGTTCAGCCAACTGTCAATACCAAAACTTTTACTTTGTCACTATTTGAGTTAGCAAGATTGTTCATACTTCATACAATTGTTTGACGTACAATAGACCTGAACCCTTAACACACAAACCGTGTGACAATCAACAAACCTCATAAAGTTAATAGATGAGCTCCTAATATCCCCACACAACATTTTGTAGGTTGTTTGCTCATCTGCAATACATCAATACATCTATAAGACGTTTCCTCTTGGTGTCAATAAGACATTCATCAGATGTCTGTGATATGTTTAATATTAAAATGTTTGTAAATCAGATCTTTTTAAGATGTTCAGATGATGTTAATTAGACTGTGATGCTTTCCAGATGAAACGCTCTTAAACAGACACCTCTGAGATGTATATGTGCTATCTGTGATCACATTTGAATTAACATCTGCTAAACATCTTAAAAAGATTAGATTTGCAAACATTGCAAGCAATGCAAGTCTCAAAGACATCTGCTGAACGTCTTATTGACATCAGAGAGGAGAGGTCTTATAACAACTTAAAAAATACATCTTCCAGATATAAACACACATCAAATAGACGTCTGGGTGATGTATGTGTGAGATCAGGGCATAGAATAAGGGCTTAGCTAAATACCTGTACATAATTAACTCAACCAAAACAAAAACTTGATTTTAGTTTGTTGCCCAAACACTATGTTTCTCAATTTATGTTGTATTTATTTATTTATTTATTTTAGACTGTAACTACACCTGTCATTCCCGCTGTCGACCGTTTATTCAACTGGACTGCAGCTCAAACTGTGATTCCATCACCGACCAATCAAACTACTGTGAGGACACGATCGAAACAGACACTAATGTGGTGAGAAAACAAATGCTTTTAAGATATTCTCCTCTGTTTGTGTTAGTTTGAGAGGGAAAGTTGTTTATTTTGCGCATACATTGATGTGAAAACGTAATTACTGTTTCCCGCCCTGTCATCTGTCACTTGAGGTAGTTTTGCGTCTCAGCGCGCCAATTTAATGCCGCCATTTTTTTTTATTACAGTTCCACAGTCACGTGAGTTCCAAGCGCAATTTAAGACAGCGCCTGCGGGGGAGAGGTTGCCTAGCAACCGCACGATAAAACAGTTTCTAATGTAACAAATTAGAACATGATACAAGTTTGATCCATTTTAGATTGATACTGATACAACTTTCTGAGGATTTTAATGATTATTTATTGAAATCACACTGGCAGGGTGTTTAGCTTCCATGTACTTTTATATATTTAGGGTTGTATAAGCACATTTAGTGAATAAGTAATCATTTTGAGTAATAATCACTGTGACTTTCTTTGTCCAAGGACAGATCTGCTATTGATTGCCTGTGTAAGTGAGTCTTTCTTGAGTAATCAAGTGAAAGTGATATGGGGCTCGGTGACAGCTTGGTAAAGTAACTAAAGTTAATGGTGCTTCACAATGGGCTTTTCCTTATTACAAATGTGCAAATAACTGTAAAATGTAATTTGTCAATGCAACATTTGTGTGATGTTCTTTCTTCTAATTGTAATCCTTTTGAATACAAGCATCACTTTCCCAGAAACACACTTTAGGCAGACTGTATGGACATATTAGAAACATACGTAATATTCTCCTGAGAGCCAGTCATTTTTTAGACCACACATATACAGGGCTTACACAAATAGCACAACATTATATTATATAATATTATATTATACTGTACAAAACAGTATCAAATACACATTTCATTATATGATCAAATATATAGTTTATTATTTCATCCTTTTATATAATTATATTTAAATATAATTGTGTATGTATTACATTTATTTTAAAATAAATGTTTATTATATTTATAAATAACAAATATTATAAAAATGTTTGTTTAATTACATAGAATTATATATACAGTAAATATCATTGCAATATATATAATGTATTACATTATTTAAAAATAAATAGAATACATTTTATTACTGCATATAAAACAGTATCAAATAAATATGACATTATATACAAATATGACAAAATATATTTTTTTCTGTTTAATCATATTATTTACTTGTATATAAATATAATTGTAATATATTATGCATTACATTTGTTTAAAATAAACATAGTTATTACATTTTATATATAATAAATATAATAAAATATATTGTTTTTGTTTCGTGTTGCTCAAAAAAAATCTAATTCAATGTAAGAAAAGGCTGGCACACAATGTCAATAGAAACAATCTTCCATGAATCTTATTAAGAGACCAAAAAGGGTCAAAGTGCTCAATGCAGAAATACTGTTAACACATGATAAAATATATTATATAAAAAGGAATTTATGTTTTTGAAATATAAAAAATATTTGTATAAATAATTTTATGTTATGTTTATTATTTTATACTTTAAATTGTATTATTTATATAATTTCTTTTGTATTCTTTGTATCATCTTTTATGCACCAAACACTTAGGATTTTAAAAGGGGGCGGAGTCCCTTTTGAATGGAGGGAGGGGCCCTTGTGTTGTATCCGGGGGGCGGGGCAAACTGAAGGGTGGGGTTTTAAATCACGTTTAACGGTTACATACCGGTTACACGAGGTCAGAGACAGACACATCATCCTCGGTCATATACATCCGTTTTTATAAACTACTGGTAATCTCGGTCTCGGTGTGGTTCGGCGTGATAATGACGGAATGTGAGTGGTTCGACATGACGTGGGGCAGCAGCGCGAGCAGCGGATACTGCAGCCAGAGCGACTCCGAGCACGAGCTCGAGCAGTTCTACACCGCGCGTACGTCACTCAGAAAGACCAAGAAGCGCAAAGACAGAGTAAGACAAGTGTTAATAACAACAAGAAATATAATATGAACCATTAGCGTATTTAGTTTTGTGTTATTGAATTGATGGTCCCATTTTAACCTGAAAAAACTCAACTAACGCATATCTTGCGTCACTTTTGATTCGCTTTGCCAACAAAGCATGTGCGCGTGCCTGTTTATTTTTTAAATGATGCATATGTTCACAAAGTAAATAAATATATTTATAACAATTGATTGAAGTATTATAATATTACCAAGGTATATTCTGTTTATTTGATGAATACAAATGTGCATTTTATTTCCATGATATTTAAGTTATGATGTGAGAGGAAGTTTGTGTGCGCGCGCGTGGGTGTGTTATGGGGGGTTTCCTCTACTGAGCATCACTAAACATGAGTAACAAATCAAAGCATCCCTGCAGTCTGTCTTATTATGGCTTTTCACACATAATTAAATTGAAATTATTTTTCCAGGTTTATTTGTATTTATTTCTCATAACTGAAACATGTATTGTGTATTAAACAAATTAGTTCTTCTAACAAAACATGGAAGCTATTTTCAAAAGCATTTTTTGAGCTTGTAAATGTTAACTCTGAATGTATCCATTAAATATACCTATATAATTTTATAAATTTAACATATAATATTTTAATTGCATGTAAATCATTGTTTTAATTGTTTCATTTTAATTACATTAAATAATAGTATCTTAATATACAAGCAAATTTATCTGTATAAATGGTTAAATATTACAGCTTTTAAATAATTTTATTTTACAAAGAATATTCGTAATATATGGTATAAGCACATTTGTTTGAATACATTTTTCATATTATTGCATTGAAATTATTATTGGAATTATTTAATTTTAATAGCATTAAGTAGTAGTAATATACAAGCAAATTGATGCGAATATATGAGAAAATATTTATTAATTAAATTGTAATTATTTCATTTTCATAACATTAAGCAAGAGTAACATACAAGCAAATTGATGTGAATAAATTGTTACATTTATATTTAAATATATTACATATTTAATATATAAATTAAACTACTTTTCTAATTGTTATTAGTAATAAAGTATTAATAACAAATATGTATAAAATATTTTAACATATATATAATAATTTATTCAAGTCCATGTGTATGTATAGCACTTTTTACTTAGTATGTCTCCAGAAAAAGCTGTTTTACAAAGAACGGTGCCTTACAAACCTCTTAGTAAGCATGCGAACGGTGACATTTGTAAGGAAAAACTCTCTAAAGATGTTAAATTAGATGAGGAAGAAACCTTGGTAGGAGTATTTCCAGGGATCTCGCAAATGTTGGAAGCTTTTAAACTTAGAGTTTAAGAGTTAATGGAGTGAATATTGTATTATTTAAAGGATAGTGTGTGTATTCCCACTTCCTGTCTGCTGTTTCTGGAAGAGGGAGGGTTATCCTGTGGTCTCGATGAGTTGATTGTAAAGGCATCCAGCTGTATCTCACAGTGTAGCCTGAACTCGTGCTTATAAAACATGTTAGCAACGTCTCCTGTTGGGATTAGGCTGTACTGACACAACTAGCTATTGTGATTAAATAACAGTTACTGAGTCACACAAATGTCTGTTTATTTGGTCAAAGCACTTCACATTGATCCCTCTTTGTTTTTTGAAGAACTATAAAGCTGGTCAGGCCTAGTAGATTTGGTGTATATCTTTTGTAATACGTCACCCAATCTAAACGGTCTCATTTCCTCTTGTGGTCATCTGATTGATAGAATTACACGCTGCCTCTCCATCTATCCTACAGGATGAACAAGTAGACTGGAGGAAGCTGGAGCTGTCTGTCAGTGAAACTCAACAGAAAGTGAAAGAATACAATGCTCAGGTCAACAGCAACCTCTTCATGGTTCTGGTAAGCTCAAAGAAAATCATGTGTTTGAGTAATCTGGCTTCTTAAAGGGATAGTACATCCAAAAATGTATATTCACCCTCATGTCCCGTCCTTGTTCTACATCTTCAGAACCGTGACGGGTCTTACACTGGCTTCATAAAGGTCCAGTTTAAGCTGGCCCGCCCCGTGTCTATCCCACCTCCACGGAGCCCGTCTTCCTCCTCTGGATTGGATGACGAATGTCAGGAAGATAAATCACTGAAGCAACGCACTTCATTTTACCTGCCCAGAGACACAGTGAAACACCTGCACATCAGCTCAAACACGTGCGCCAGAGAGGTCATCGAAGCTCTGCTGAAAAAGTTTACCGTAGTGGACAATCCCGCAAAGTTCTCGCTGTTCGAACGCAGCGAGCGACAGAATCAAGGTGTGGAACACATGCTAATGATGTTGGCTTGACAAAGCCATCATACTGTTATTTACATACATGGTTTAGCATTTTTCCAAAACCCCTAAACAAAGACCAAAATCATCAAGTTTTCAAGCTACATCCACCAAACTTGGTACAGACATTCATACTGTTCTGACCCTGGTTACCAAGACTTTTCTAACTGATCAAACTTATGGTTTTCGAACAACGGAATATCAAATCTCAGAAAAATCCCATTCACTTGCATTGACGGAATGTTCAAACAGGCCAAGGCTTTTCAAACATTCAAAAAATTCAAATGTAAACAATCATGCAGAAGCCCTTTGATCTGCTTTTAAGTCTGCATGTAATCAAAATTGACCCTGTTTACTTTGTGTAGCGCACATTACTAGTCTCGTGGTGAACAATTCATCCATGCAAGTTAGTCCCCTGATAAAAGTTGTTTGTCTTCGTAATCTTCCCTCAAAATCTGAAAATCAGTGTGACGGCTTGGGCAGAAGATCTTTTAACGACTCTCTTCTGACCGCCAGTCTGCATTGAGCTTTTTACAGCGAGTAAAAAAGATGCATAACAAACAGAGATGGCGAGGAGGTGCATTTTAGGTTGTGGCTCTCCCAAAACCCTTTTCCCAATCCCCCAAATACCTTGGTTGCAGGCCTGGTGGCTTGGTTTTTTTGCATATTGAAGCAGGAGGGATATCAGGTTGTGTTCGAAGCATTTCACCCGCAAATGCTTCAAAAACTGGACAGAACACGAAATGGGGTTTGTTTGTTTTTTTTATCCCCTTTTCTCCCAATTTGGATTGCCCAATTCCCACTACTTAGGTCCTCGTGGTGGCGCGGTTACTCCACGTCCAGGTCACCGTAAGTACTCTCAGCAGTTAATAACATATAAGGCTTGATTCCCGTGATAAAATGATCCTCTGTGTGCTCATCCTCTTCCGCCTGCTGCAAACAAACTTCTTCCCCATCGAAAGCGATTGCTGACGGTGTGTTAGGCGGTGATTAGTCCTCCACAACTCATTGTAAACTTGCGTTGAGATCTGCCTACATTTCTGTATGGAACGCAACATCCATTACATGCAGACTTTAAGTTTGTTGTAAGGTTGTTACTTTGTTAAAAAAACAACAACTTGTTGTAACCTTTAAACCTCAAACTTTGAAAACTTTTTTAAACTTTCAGGCCAGGCTTTGTCAAGTCTTGACAGACGTTACCTAATGTTGCCTAATATCTAACATGTTTTCGTGCGTCTTCAAAAAAATATGTAATATATCCTATTATTTTCAGTGTACTTGAGGAAGTTAGCAGATGATGAGCACCCTCTGTTCCTGCGTCTGTGTGCTGGACCTAACGAGAAAGTCCTCAGTTTAGTCCTTAAAGAGAATGAGACGGGGGAAGTTAATGTGAGTATACATCTTGATTTCTTTTATTCAAATGGCAGTAAAAGCTATACAAACTAGTATGATATATAAATACATTGCAAATTTAATGAATAATCTTTTTCCCCCATTACAGTAATGAAAATGAGGGAGAACAAATATGCATTACTGTAATAAGAAGTGCAGGGGAGTAAATGTGCTTAATTGTCATTTAATTGTCCGGTGTGGCAGAGACAAGTCTCAGTTGCCTCCGCTTCTGAGACAGTCAATCCGTACATCTTATATGTGGCTGGCTGTGCGTGACAGCACGGAGACTCGCAGCATGTGGAGGCTCATGCTACTCTCCGTGATCCACGCACAAATCGCCACACGCCCCATTGAGAGAGTACCACTAATCGCCACCACAAGGAGGTTACCCGTGTGACTCTACCCTCCCTAGCAACCGGGCCAATTTGGTTGCTTAGGAGACCTGGCTGGAGTCACTCAGCACACCTGGATTCGAACATGCGACTCCAGGGGTGGTAGTCAGCGTCTTTACTCGCTGAACTACCCAAGCCCCAATGATTTGATATTTTTTGTTTTTCTCACAGTGGGATGCATTCAGTTATCCTGAACTCCAGAACTTCCTGCGTATACTGAAGCGAGAGGAAGAGGATTACGTCCGACAGATCGTGCAACGCTATGCCCTGGCACGGGATAAGATGAAAGACGCTTTAAAAAATGTTAGCACACCTGGCTGAAATGTAAACTGACTGCTTTTTATACCTCAGAAATGAAAAGGAACCATACTTAGGACGCTCATACAGGGCTTGTTTGAATCCAAAGAGTGTGTGGAAGTACCCTTTGTCCTTAAATGGTCGAGTCCATTAGAGGGCATGAGAGGGGTTGTAAACGAATGGAAAATGGAGTGAGAGTGTAGGTTTAAGTGTGTCTGTGAGGAGTGTGACTTTACACTGGTAGAAATACTGCTGTTGTAGCTAGATTCAGTTGAATGCTGCTTCAGTGGAGTGTGAATGCATACAATAATGCAAATATTTTAAAGAGTATTTTAAGATACATCATTCAGAGGTTTAAACTGACAATAGGATGCTTTTACAGTTTCGTCAGATATTGATGTACCCATGTAAAGATATTGGCTGTAAATTTCTCTGGAATTAAAATAAAAACATATATTTTTCCCTTTAATATGACTGTGTTTATTATGAACAAATATGCCATTTCTTATTTTGATGACAGAAAGCACCTGATTTATTTTTAATTATGTGAAATGAAATTATTACATGAAAAATAAAGTTTTTTACTATTATTATTACTATTTTATCAACTTATTTTCTGTAGCTGTTTTCATCCTAGAGGTTTTGTTTTTCCGAAAATGATAAAAGGAGAATGAAGATATTATTATTTGACATCAAATAACTAAGTAACTAACTTAAGTAATGCTCTGACATTCAAAAAATATTTGACTCTGGAAAAAAGAAGATGGCTCCTATGGAAATCCTGAAAGTAACAGAATAAATTATGTTATTAATAATTTATTAACTATTAATTATTAATAGTTATGAATGTTAAATTGACTATAAATCCCTCTTTTTAAGTGCAATATCTATAAAATACTTTTAGAAAAATCCTTATCAGTATATCAAAACAACTATTAGCTGTAGGAACCCCGAATCAAGGGCTGCATGATTTAGTTTGGTGAACACCCCTCCCTCTCTCCCTTGAAAAACCTATTGAGCATGAACAATGAACTTTCCATTAATGATAGATCCACTGCAACCAGCGTTATCTTTATTTACCATGTTATAAAATATTCCATGATTTATTGGCAAGTGACAGCACACACAAATGATTCAGCAGCATGCGAAATCTTTCTGAGGCATCCAGACTCCTTTCCTATCGCGTGAGACCAATTCACTTTAAAGAATAGACTTATATGAGCGATTAATTTGTGATCGGACATCTTTAGTTCTTCTAAACTGGCATTAGTAAACACCACGTACAAGACATGTAACGGTGTATGCTGCTACCTAGTCAAAAATATAACCTCACTAAAATATGACCTCACTACTCAGAAACGTAGTTAAGCTAATAGCTTCGCTATTTGTAGCCAAGCTGCCCATCACTATATATATGTAGAGAAATGAATGTGCTGTAATCAAGGGTGTAGATTTGTCTTGAACAGGGGTGGTACAGTGTGAACAATTTCCATTGATCATGGTTTAAATATTGGGGGTTTGGGTTTACTTGCTTGATTTGCAAGTTTTTTCTCGACATGTGGACAATCCTGTGTGGATTGCCAGCACGTGTGCCTGCTGTTGACTACTAAAACAGTATCACAAAGCAGCTGTAGTGCGCATGCGTCGAACAAGTTCGCATTCGCTCGCAGTAACCGTATACAGTATAATTTGAAATGCAACGCAGTGGACCACGTGCAATCCGAGGGGCCTTAAAGGCCAAAGTTCACACACTGATAAAAGATCTGTACAGTAGACTGACAACATTGCTTGTTGAAAAGGGCAAAAGACACTTCAGCCCGCTGGACAGAACAATAGAAATCAACAGCAGGACACACAAATACACAATGCAGGATGGGGAAAAGACTGGAGAGATGGAATAGCTTTGAACTTGAGTATTTATTTTGTTTGGCTGTTGATAAAACTTAATTGAAACAAACAGAAGACAGAAAAGAAGTATAGAAGTATTGTTTTTGACTCCTTGTGGTTAAAAAGGGGCAATTACTTTAAAATACAATTAAAAAAATAAATTAAATAAAACATTTAGACAATAAAATTACAAATAAATCTGACAGTAAAGTTTGATTTTGTGTGTGTGTGTGTGTGTGTGTGCTGCAAGTTCGCTCTTAAAATCTGACTTGAATAAATGGACACACATGATATGCGTTTAGAGGTGGTATTTTTTTTTTAATGCCTTATTTTAACAGTAATAAATAAAGACAGCCACTCAAGTGAGAGGGGCGGGGCTTCTCAGTGATTGGCAGCACTATGTCACTCAGTGACTTAATCACCCAAACAAGGAGCGCAGCAATAACAAATCACAGCATGGTAAACAGCCATTGATTCTCCCCTACTGGCTGAAAATAAAGCAGATTCAGGTTTATAGGGACTACATGCAAAATTTCAGGCTGTAGTTTAAAATGTACTAACCCTAACTGCATTACCTCCACGAACATTGCGTCCGGACGACCTGTGAAGCTTTGCTTATGCAATGCCCATCGATTAAAGCATCCATATACAACCTGATCTTTAAGATTGCTTCTAGAACAACGATCCTCTTCATTCCTTCATGATCGGCTCCTGATAAAAGTCAAACAATGCTAAATATTCTCTACTTCTATGACCACATATATCAGTCAAACAAACACTCATACACACATATACAAACCACAATTAGTGTCTTGGCCATACAGCCCATAATAATAGTCTTCAAGACATACATGTGGCAGATTACAAGAGATTGAAAGAGTCAGGACATCATTGTCAGGCCATGGCCTCTTCTCAGGCAGACAGCCGGAATATCTCACGGTCTGTTTGCCGGGATTCCACACAACATGCATAGAGTCCTCCCAAACACATGGGGGCACCACACAGCAGACGTGTCCAGGATCCGGCGGTTGGGAGGAAAATGAGAAAGGACGGAATCTTCGCAGGAGGCGACCAATGGCATCAAGCCTCACAGATGACGACCGGAAAATCAACGTGGATACAAGGGTGATCCAACTTTATGATTCCCTACAAAGAGAATTTGCGCAAGGAGAGACTTGCTGAGTCATAATAATAATAATAATAATACTGCAAACTAACATTACATAAGACTCTAACAATAAATGTCAATCATAATTAAGTATATAGAAGCAATGAATAATTGACCAGCTTATCAGTATGATTAATGGCAGGGACGGTGCTAAGATACGATCTTTAGGGGGGCATTTTGATCTTTAGGTTTGATGACTTGTCTCCTTGTCGAAACAGGGAAGATTCCCCCTTGATAGTTTTGCCCTCCAGAGTCCTTGATAATTTTGCATCAAAGGTTTTTGAGGGGGCATAAGGAAAATCTAGCAGGGCAATGCACCCCCCAGCCCCCCTTTAGACCAAGCCATGATAAATGCTAAAAACACATGCATCTGTTAACAGAATCTTGCCATTTGTTGCAGAAATCTTCCCACAGTAACAAACCTGAGGTATGAGATTCTTGTGGATTTGTTTTAGTTTGGCTTTCTTCCGGCCATTTTTAGTCACTACCGTTTCTTCGTAGAACTCGTGAGCCAGGTCGCCGTCTTCATCGAAGAACAAAGAGCTACACAACACAAACACAAATATGTGAATTAAAAGACCTTTATTACACAGAATAGAGGTCAACCGATAACTAAGGTGGTGGGAACGGCCGATAAACGATTAATCGGCCGATAGTTTAAAAAAATTATTTATAGAATGTCTTAATCTTTCCTTACTGTGACCGGCACAGACAAAGATTCCTAAATAAATAAAATCCCTGATGTAGTTTATTGTTCAACCAAAATCCTAAAAATAACCAGAATAGGATTTGGTGCAAGATTTGGGACTTTGTAAAGTATAAACAAGCCCGAAACACACCAGGGACTCTTATTTTCAAATGAAGTCATGATGAAAAAAAATAGCTTTTTTTTCCTATAACGACAGTTCAAAAAAGCCACTATCGGCACGGATTAATAGGTTAAACCGATATATCGTCTACCTCTACTCTGGAATACATTATTGCGATCACGACAGTCTTTGATCAAATATTTTTGTGCAAGGACCGATTTCCTACAAAGCTAAATATGTTTCTTGCAACCCTGTGTGCTCTTTTTCTTCTCACATAATACAACAACTTCAACTATTAAAACTTAAAACAATATTTCATGTTAATAAAATTATTTGGTACATAGCAGAATAATGTACAGTCAAAATAAACCTCATCGGGGTGATATAATCAGTCCAGCCATGCTGTTTGAGATCAAGTCACATGCCTGGAGATGTGGTTATATTTACCTCCTCCTGGTAAACACGAAAGGCGTCGCATTTCGAATGCTCCGCACCCTGGTCAGGCTTTGCTCTTGGCCCTCTTTGGCAGGATCATCGCTGCCACCCGAACCAGAGAACGGCCAGTAACCTTTACCTTTAGACCCGCTACCACCCATTATGGGGCGCAGAACATTCTCCCCCTCTTCGGGTATTCACACTCGGGTCAGACTTGAAGCCTTGGAAGAAAAAACAGGCAGTTGTTTGATGTTTATTGTTAAATATTGACCTATTTGACGATATGAAGCTGATAATGTCTGTCAAAAACAAAATATGACTACTTATGACCGTGGGAAAGTAAATGGCATAGATCATTCACAGCTTTAATATATGGGTAGCTGACATTAAATATAGCATTTAAAACAGCATTTTGCTAATATTTTTTAATAACACATGCAGCTCATATGACCTAAAATGAACATACATGAAATAATACTCTTAAAAATGAATTTGACAGAACACAGGTCCATTTAAAATGAACCAGTGGAGGCAAAAGGGTAATTTAAAACAAACTTCATACAAGACCTTCAGTGTGCACTTCATCTTTTATACATTTTAACCTAAACTCTTGATGTTGATTAAAAACAAAATGTCCATGGACATGTTATATATCAACTATCCACATGTCAAACACTAAAATAAAGCTATATTCGTTATAAATTATATTCTTACACCTTTAATAACTTTTTCACAACCAAAAATGTTACATTAAGTGATATTATCAATAAATGGCTCGCAGGTTAATTATTTTATTTTGTAATTTTCTCAAATTGTGTAGCTTCCATGCTAATACGGCTGACATCATTATAATGTTCTACGCTTTCGTGTTTATAACACAATAATAATATAATTTCTTATCGTGACACTTACTTGAATATAGTCTCCCGGTGTTAACTGAAGCGTTGCAGCAGAAGTAACGCGGATTAAAGCGGGTTTGATAAGATTTTTTTTACGTTTAGAGTCACAAACGAACCGCAATAGATTTGAGAGTGAACGAGGACACACTTATCCGCTACAGCACTCGCCGGAAATACATATGACCACTTCCGTGAGGAAACAAATAGAATAAAAGCTCTGGATTCTTTATAGAATAAAAGCCCTCCGAGTTCATCGTTTTAAGTCAAGGGCCCCTGGGCACTGGCCCCATTAGTCCGGTCGGTAATCCATCCCTGAATACAGCTGAAGTCAGAAGTTTACATACACCTTAGCCAAAAACGTTTAAAATCAGTTTTTCACAATTCCTGACATTTAATTGTAGAAACACATCCTGTTTTAGGTCAGTTAAGATCACTATTTTATGAATGTGAAATATCAGAATAATAGAGAGAATTATTTATTTCAGCTTTTAAATCTTTAATCACATTCCCAGTGGGTCAGAAGTTTATATACACCTGTTAGTATTTGTTAGCATTGCCTTTAAAATGTTTAACTTGATGGTCATTATAGCCAAACGGTTCAATTTTAGATTCATCAGACCAGAGGACATTTCTCCAAAAAGTAAGATCTTTAGTCTGGCTTTTTTATGGCGGTTTTGGAGCAGCGGCTTCTTCTTGCTGAGCAGCTTTTCAGGTTATGTTGATATAGGACTCATTTTACTGTGGATATAGATACTTGTCTACCTGTTTCCTCCAGCATCTTCACAAGGTCCTTTTCTGTTGTTCAGGGATTGATTTGCACTTTTCACACCAAACTACGCTCATCTCTTGGAGACAGAATGCATCTCCTTCCTGAGCGGTATGATGGCTGTGTTGTCCCATAGTGTTTATACTTGCGTACTATTGTTTGTACAGATGAACGTGGTACCTTCAGGTGTTTGGAAATTACTCCCAAGGATGAACCAGACTTGTGGAGGTCCACAATTATTTTTCTGAGGTTTTGGCTGATACCATCAGCAATCATATTGTTATTGCCCAGATGTTCACACAAACAAAAACAAACAAACAAACAACCGCCATTTGCCACTAAGTGGCGGTGACGTCACCACGACGCTTGTGCCAGGCTATGTGCACGTTTAGGCCACGTGAAGTGTCGAACGCCCGCTGGCAGGAGGTCACGGGACAGATCCAACCGGTGACAAGGGTCGAATGACTGAGATGACTGGCTGATGCACCACCTGTGCCCCCTACTGTGCCAACTTGCTGTGCTTTAGCCACCCTGCGCTCTGCTCGTTGTTGTGAGCGTCGCTCCTCTGCGCTCCGTTGTTGGAGGGCGACTGCCTCCAACTGGCCAGCAGCATCCTTCACAAGCCTTCTCCAAAGAGGCCGATCTTGACACCGCTGGTACCAGTCATCGGCAAATCCACTCAGCTCCACATCCTCCTGTACCACATCACTCCATCTCTCCTCCAGCCCGTGCTGCGCCCGCTTAGCCCCCTCTATCCGGCCGAACAAAAACTGTTTAGGCATGCGGTGGCCGGGCATGCGGGCTACATGACCCAGCCAACGCAACCTTGCCTGCCGGAGGAGCTCACCGATGGGACTGTCCACATCTTTCATAGATGTTCACACACACACACACACACACACACACACACACACACACACACACACACACACACACACACACACAAGAAATTTGGCCTCTGATGATATATCCTGTAATTCTGTGTCTAGCTGCTGTATTTCTGTATTGTATAGATGAATATTGTACTGTATGTACGCAGAGTTTTTATACAGGAATGTGCAAATTAAATTGTTTAAATGGGCATGGGTTTGTAGAAGTAATAGTCTAAATCTGAATTTACTTATTAGTTTTTTACGTGCACATACCGGTTGGTACGTATTGCACCAAACTGTAATATACTGTTCCATGGCTTTGATAAACTCTGCGTACATACAATGCTTTGTATGCTCCGTGCAACTGCGGTTGAAAAGAAATATGAAGTAGCTTAAATGTAGCAAGCTACTTTTGGGGTGTAGCTTGTAGTGTAACTTAATACTTTCTCTGAATTGTAGCTTTTAGTTTAGCTTAACAAGCTTTTTCTCTTGAGTATTTTGTAGCTTAGCTTGCTAAATATTTTTAGTAGCTTGCCCAACACTGTGTTTATGCATCTTATCCACACTAGAACGCAATTTTCCTTAACCGAAAACAGCATTTTGAAAACGCATTGGTGTTAAACATATTTATTTCACTACTGTGATGCCTCTAAAATGGCGTTTTCTTTAAACCAAAAACAGAGCATTTTAAAAACACATACTTTGGAAAACGATAAGGCTTGGAAATTGAGAATGGATTGGTGTGAAAAGGCATTCATTTCGCAACGTTTACATCTCTCATCCTCATTAGTATGCTTATTTCCTCCACCGAAAATGGAGCGATTCAAAAACGCTCTCCTTTACCTTATCGCGTTAGAATATTGAAGGAGGATTAAGTGTGGATGTGTCTTAAGAGATCAGACGATAATTGTGCTTTTGAAAGATCATGATGTTGTCATGATAATCGCTGCTTTAGGAATCTGAATTCCATGTCCATGATTCAATCTTCAAACCACACAATCTCACGCCCACACATACTCTAATTGGGATGTTTATTCCCGCCCGATTTTCAGAGGACAAGCTGTGATTTCCTTGGAGAGGTCATAAACGAGCTGTGATAGCCTTTAGTTGATGTGCCTGGAGACTTATAATCTCTATCATATGAATGTTACTCAAACTGCTTCAGTCTGTATGAAATGATATCCTAACAGTTGCATCCCAAATCTCCAATCAAACTCCCACGTAAGAATGGCCTCATCTGACAGTATTGCATGGAAGTTTTCATCCATCTCAGCTGAACAGCAATTTATTCTCACAGTTACAGATAAAATCCAGACCAATATTGTATATATTTTACATCCTAGCTGTTAACTAGGTTGTTAACTAAAATTGCATTCTACTTTACAACTCTTACTATTTTTGCAGTATGAATGTACGGTATATTGTGTATGGCGTGCAAATGTTCGGTATGTAACGATGTGTAACGATAGCCAACGGCTAAAGAGCTTCCTTGTTAGCGCACCCGCCTCTCATGCCGGCTGATGCTGGTTTGAATCTCGCTCGGAGCAGGACAAGTAGGACCAGTAACATTTGTGCCGTGACCCTGATGTGAGTGAGGTTTAGGGGGCTGAGTGTAACAGGAGCCAGCTGGTATGTGATAGCTGTGCGGTATGTGCAAACCTCACTTCCCTGGGCTCAAGAGGTGCACTAGTGACTGACTCTAGAGCCTTTAGCCTTTAGCTTCCTTGTTAGCGCACCCGCCTCCCATGCCAGCTGATGCTGGTTTGAATCTCGCTCAGAGCAGGTCAAGTAGGACCGGTAACAGTGGTGCCGTGACCCTGATGGGAGTGAGGTTTATTTTTTATTTTTTTATTTAACCTTTATTTATCCAGGTAAACTGTTTGAGAACCACTTCTCATTTACAAACATGACCTGCTAGCACAAACATGACCTGCTGGTTTAGGGGGCTGAGTGTAACGGGAGCCAGCTGGTAAGTGATAGCTGTGCAGTATGTGTAAACCTCACTTCCCTGGGCTCAAGAGGTGCACTAGTGACCAACTCTAGAGTCTGTAGCCTTTAGCCTCCTTGTTAGCGCACCCGCCTCCCATCCCGGCTGATGCTGGTTTGAATCTCGCTCAGAGCAGGTCAAGTAGGACCGGTAACAGTGGTGCCGTGACCCTGATGGGAGTGAGGTTTAGGGGCTGAGTGTAACAGGAGCCAGCTGGTAAGTGATAGCTGTGCGGTATGTGCAAACCTCACTTCCCTGGGCTCAAGAGGTGCACTAGCGACCGACGCTAGAGTCTGTAGCCTTTAGCTTCCTTGTTAGCGTGCCTACCTCCTATGCCAAAGACCCCGGTTTGAATCCCGCTTGGAGTGGATCCAGCAGGACCGGTCGTTTTTACGTTTAAAATTGTAGTTTGTGTAAAAATGTCAACTTGACAGTTTCATGATGATCAAATTCATGGGTAAGTAAGCTTAAATTTCTTCTGGTTCATTCATTACACTGGAAATGGAAGGTCAAGACGAGAGGATATTTTATGCATACAAAGAATCTGCATACCATCCACAGGAACACTGCTGGAATAGTACGATAGTATGTTATGCTGTACAAAGCACATGTAGTATATGCTACGCAGTATTTAATAAGCAATACACTTCCGTTTTGAGCATGTCCTAGTGTAAATGTGTGTAGGGCCTATCTGCCTATCTGCATTAAGTGGCCCTCTGCTTAATTGCTTTCAGATGAAACTCCATAATCAAAACCTCAGGCTCATTAGGCAACAGTATTCATATATTTCAAATATTTAGCTAAGCTAACAGGAATGTTCCAAACTCTCAGTTGTACCATAAATGTTTCTTAGGCTATAAATGTTGCTTTATGGTTAGATTGTAACATAAAAAATAAACATCTCAAATGGCTCTTTTTTTTAAATGGGTTTGTTTAGAAAAATCTACGTAACCCATTACAATGACATGTCCTTGGGCACTGTTAGTATTCTCTGAATTGACGCATGTTTTCTTGCCAAGCGCCCACATCTTGTTCCCGTTGGTGACCTTCCTTCCCTCTGAACCATCCACACTACTGATCAAAAGAGTCACGCGCCCCTGGAGAGGAACAGACTGATGTCCAGCATCAAGAGGGAACATTTGTATTCATCCTTTCCTCTGAAACAGGAATTACATTGTGTACTCAGTTAAGAAAGTGCAAACGTTAAATTTCCTGTATTTAAAGTGACATTTCACCCAAAATGAAAATGTGCGATTTAGGTCAGAAGCATACTTGTAACATATGGTAACTAGGGTTGCCACCTTGGCATTGGAAAATTCCAGGACATCTGATAAATGACCGAAAAACGTATTGCCATGTGGTTATGTTTGGCCATTATGAACCTTAGAGATCTTACAGAAAAAGGAAGGATATTCCTCTTTTGGACACGTTTTCCCGAAACATCAAATCATTATAGTTAGTAGACTAAAGTGAAAATGATTGTTCGCAGTTTACACAAAAGTGGAAAATCTCAAACATCAATACAACGACTTTCTTATGTGTGATTTATAAAGAAGGATTCAGATGTCTGAACGCATCATGAAAATATGCCCATTGTACAAAGGTGCCTTTTCATCTATTGTTCAACTCGGGGCACCTTTCTCACATCGCGTAAAATAAAATCCAGGATAGACAGCCAAAAAAACAGGATGATCCTGAACAATCCTGGATGGGTGGCAACCCAAACCCAAATGCAAAGACAGATGTGAATGCTTTGTGGTCGCATTATAAGTATGCAGTTCTGTTGCACAAACTAAACATGCATTCTTGCACTGGCAGTAACAAACTGAGTACTCAAGGGGGCGATAGAGTTACCTTCTAATGTTTCCGCCATGTGCTATATTTCAAGTAAGTCACTTTGGATAAAAGCGTCTGCCAAATGCATAAATGTAAATGTAAATGAGAAGGCGCTTCACAGCAAGACGCTGCTTGCTGCTGCTTATGCAACTGAAACATGTTTCTGGAGCATTTGTGTGACCAATCCAATAACCTTTATGTTGTAACGATGCTGCATGTACATGCTACTTTAGCCTATATTTATTCAGTTATTGTTCAATATACCCACCCACAAAAAATGATAATGCAGGAAATCGACATGCTGCTTTTGAAAGTTCATGTAGCTTGATATCAACCCCATTCAGCCGAAGTTCTAACAAGGGGGATATTTTTTGCATCAAATTAAGCATGAGAACGTTTTCCCACTAGAGCTACCCATGAAACCTTCAAGACTTGGGTTCTGGTCCCATGGGAATGACTCAAAAATGTCATTTTTAACTCAACTTATGGTTCAATTTGGAGTTTAGCGTTAATAAAACATGCATTCCTGTTGACACCTAAAAATGCTCTTCCAGTTTCAGCCACTTGGGGCAGTGGTTTGAATTTCAATAAGTACAGACCGATTCCAACAGCAGAACTTTCGACCTACTGTGGCCAAATTCACAGTGCGATCACTCGGTTCAGGTTGCTAATTATACATTTCTATAACTATAAAGCAATAACTAGGGTTATAAATTAAATGTTGACATTTTTATTTTAAAATAATAGTCACTCCAGTAGTTTTGTGGTAGTTGTGTGTGGTAATAATGGAGCATGACGTGCCAATTTGTTATTCTGGGGGCAACATATTTTTGATTACATTTCGGTCTGTTCCTCACAAAAAGCTATCGTATGACTTTAGATGACGAAGGACCAATAGGAGAATAATGCCTTTAAGAAAATGTTCATTATTTTTCAAAACAAAGTGCATGTCTGTAATCAGACAGTGTTTTCTTTTCTAGCTTTCAATAAAGCTGCATATTATTGCTGAGCTCAAGGGTTTGGCAGATTCACTCTCTCAACATCTTTGTTCTTTGGTTTCTCTGCAATAACCCTGGAAACATTCTCCTGAATCAGCAGAGCAGAGGAAACTGAGAGAAAACTCTTCACATGTTTATTGGCATGATCATACATGATGATGGCTTCGTTCAGAAAGAGGACGTCGCAAATCGACTTTCTGAATAGTGAGAGGGAGAAAGAGTTGATTCATTTTTACTGTGTGATTCATCTCTCTAAACAAGGCTTTGTAAAAGACCACTGATGTCATTGTTTAAACGGCAACATAACATTTATTTTGGAGTGAATCAGAAAGGCTGAAAACTGTCACCTCAAACAATCTACGAGTACAATGACCAATAGTCTCAGACCTTAGACCAGAAATGTCTCGATCTGGCAAGCTCTAATCTGATAGCCTGACTTTAGGCAATTTCTGGAAATAAGGGCACCGTTTTTATCAGTCTGCAAGGAAACAAAGTTGTGTTTACAAGTAACTAGGTAGAAACAATGAGTGTTTACATGCACGATCTTACACTTTATTAGCTGTCATTGTGTTGGGTTTAAACACACCGTAGAGGACAGGGCGGTTTTGCATGCCCTTGCAATAAATGTAGCATGGTTTGGCTACAGTAACCATATTTGAATCATGGCATTTGTAAATGGTAAAAAATTTGCCTTTTAATATACAGCATTTTTTAATAAAAAACAAAAAAGTAATATGGTACCGTAATTCTACCGTATACCAAATACGTTACTCTTATTGTTTTCATATAGATTATTTTACAGGCAGATGTTGTTTAACCCTTATGCACTGTTCATCATTCAATCACGTTGCAACAATAAATATGTCATTTTTAAAATTGTTATGAAAGAAATGTTTCAACTCTACATCATGTAAAAGCATTGAAGTTATTTAAACATGTATTTACCTATATGACCTTGAACTTGAAAATATACTTTTAGATTTTTTTTTTTATGAATATGTTCTCAAATACTGGACCAATCCTCATAAATTATACACGGTTTGAAAGCGTAAAGTCTCAAGAATAATGAAACTCTGCATTAAAACAAAAACCGATAAAATTACAAGTATAACCACTAGATGGCTGCAGAGAGCTTCTTATTCATCCCTGTTTGGAGAGAAAATGATTTCTAGATTTTGTCACAAGTTCTGAATTTATATATATATATATATATATTTAAACATAATCAAAGTCTTCTTTTGTCAAAGTCAAAAGTTTTTTTTTTTTTGTTTGATTTTTGCATACCTGAAATGAGTGAAAACAACAAGTAATACCCTTTAGGTTTGGCTCAGCGGTTGAGGCTCTGGGTTACTGACCGAAAGGTTGGGGGTTCAAGCCCCAGCACCACCAAGATACCACTGTTGGGCCCTTACACAAGGCCCTTGACCCTATCTGTGTCATGGCCTGTGCTCTGACCTGAGCTTAGTTGGGATATGTGAAAACAACTGCATTTCATTGGCTCTGTACCTGTGCTCTGCACAATGACAATAAAGTTGAATCTTAAAAGTCTCACTCCATGCCTGAGTGTGTTTTTTTCTGCATTGTTGCTGTTTTTTTTTTTCTTTTTATATATTGAATAAAATTATAGCGTTTCCCATTCATTTCCTATGGAGGCCACTTTTGACCAGGGACAGTACAAACGTCTTTTTCTTTCTACCACTTAGACTCATCGAATCAACTCCAATTTATTTGTTTGTGTTCACATATCAAATGGACGAAAAGTCACAAAGTCTCATACCCGCCAGATAAAGGAAACCAGTTTTATTGATGAAATAAATACTTTTTTACTGCAATTTTCTCCACACCCTTTTCCCAGGAATGCACGTTCCCTTGCCTGTTATGATTACCGTGTCTTTGCGCACCCTCACATGAGAAGTGGACCATGGAGTGGTGGTGACGTAGTGGGCTAAAGCACATAACTGGTAATCAGAAGGTTGCTGGTTCGATCCCCACAGCCACCACCATTGTGTCCTTGAGCAAGGCACTTAACTCCAGGTTGCTCCGGGGATTGTCCCTGTAATAAGTGCACTGTAAGTCGCTTTGGATAAAAGCATCTGCCAAATGCATAAATGTAAATGTAAATGAGAAGGCGCTTCACAGCAAGACGCTGCTTGCTGCTGCTTATGCAACTGAAACATGTTTCTGGAGCATTTGTGCGACCAATCCAATAACCTTTATGTTGTAACGATGCTACATGTACATGCTACTTTAGCCTATATTTATTCAGTTATTGTTCAATATACCCACCCACAAATCTTTAGCATTGTGGCAGAGAATTTGGCATAGGCAAGCACCACTCTCATTTTTGGCAGAAAATGTAAAAATGTAGTTAGTATACTTTTAATGTTAAGAAATGTATTGTTTATGTTACGCTGGCTCTTATTTGGTTTGCTAAGCAACTAATACAACAGTGGTCTGACATCTAGTGGTGTGGATGCATGAAGTTTTTATTTATTAACGAGCAAGTAAGGGTTTGTCCGTGGCTTCCTAACCCTAATCATTTAAAACATATTTGTGAAATGTACTATTGACCTCTTTAGGTGTGAAACTTTCTCTAAAGCCGAATATCGTCTCCCATTTCACATCACCTTTGCAACAATAACCAGGGGCTTCCTGGGGTCTGTTGTAGGGGCTGATCTAAAATCAGTTTAGCCAACTCATATCCAGCTATTAATCCCAGAAAGGGAAGATCAGACAGTGAAGTCTGGCAGGCCTCCCAGGGTGGGTGAGATGGGCAGGAATTTGGAGGAGGTACATGGGTGTGGTTTTGCAAAAGATCAAATCTGTGCGTCTCTAAAAGCAGCTGTGCATTCAGTGACATACGAGCAGGTGTATATCTCTATTCAGAAACAACTTAGGATGCCTGTCGACTAGGAGACAGAAAGCTTGTTACGGTGAGTTGAAGTTTGTATTTAATGTTATTTTTGAGTAACACAATATAGAAACTGTTTGCATTAAGGTTAGCATTCTCCATTTGTTTTCATTGTGTGTAAAATAGCGGCCGTTTGGTCATACGGGTTTGAAACGACATGAGGGTGAATAAAGCATAACCCAGCTTTTTCAGTTTTGGCTGAACTGTACCTTTAAGACATGACTCCCTCGTGGATGTGAGAAAATTAATTTAAACTTTAGGGAATAAACACCTGTCAAAAAGTCAAATGGTGTGTTTTCCCATTTTTACTTCCCATTATTAGACATTAGTGGTGAAAAATCACTCGCAGCTGTCAGATCGGTCTTGTGTTTATAAGAGGCTGTAAGATCTGTGTTAGCTCTTAAAATCTTTTATTAGTACAAGATGTGTTTGGGGATCGAGGTATTTCGCTCGGAGCAGGACTCCATGAAGGAATGTCTCCCTCCTGCAGCGGACAGAAGCAAACATACACACAAGATTTGTAATTTGCTAGACAAATACCGTTGAAATACTCGGCAGTGCACACACATGCATTTGAAGTCTTTATGAAGTCTCGGTCGAGTTGCTAACAGTGTTTTTATTACCTTTTTTGTTTTAAATGTATCTCTTTAATTTTGTATGTTTTCATACGTTTTCACTCGATGTTGGAAAAACAATTAACCCACTTAAATTGAAAACTTTTATTTTGAAAAGTGGTTTAAAATTGAAGTTTAAAGTCAAATCGGAAACGGTGCTAATGTTTAAACCTACGCTATAAGCTAATTGGACTGTTTTGACCACTTTGAATTCAATTATTGATGAAGAAAATCTTTTAAAGTATTAAAAAGAAAGTATTTTACGGTCAGTTATAGTTTAGTTTTATATTTTTAGTGTACTCTGGTTATTTATAGTATTTTAGGATTTTAGTATTTTACGACTTCTAAAGATAATGCCTTATGATTGCACAGGAACTCGACATGTTGCTAAAGGATGTTCCAGTTCCCTCTACACCATTCTGCCAAATTACTGACAATCATCAGACATTTCTTCATCAATTCAAGCAGGAACACATTTTAATTAAAGCCTGTTGCGAGATCAACATCGGTTCTGGTCCCGCAGAATCACTGAAGTAAACATGTTCACATACTTAAGGATAAGTGCAATTCGTAGGTTGCATTTTCACTCCAAAATTACCATTGTTACTAAAATTACTCCACTGACAGTTATGTTTAGGGTTGGGGGGTTTCATAGGGAGTCAATAATATATGCAATCCTGTTGACTGCATTAAATAATTTACAACTAAAACTACAACTCGTCTGGTAACATGTGCATGTAAAATGGCTAGAAATAGCATTTTAGCTTAGCATAAAGCTAACAATTTACACAAGGTTTATTTCTATTTCTTCAGCTCCAAAATTACTTCGAACGTACTTCTCTGTCTGCTCGTATGAATGTAACACATCATAAGAAAGTGTTTCACCGCTGTTCAAATGCACTTTGGATGACATCATTTATTTTCCATCTGAAAGGACTAAATATTAAATGAAACACATGACAATAAAATGCAAAGTAATCTCTTCAGTACTCTAAATACTTTTGGAATGTAACTGTATTCTAATTACCAATTATTTAAATTGTAACTGTAGTGGAATACAGTTACTAATATTTTGTATTTTAAATACGGAATTCCGTTACATGTGTTCTGTTACTCCCCAACATTTGCCCATTTGTTAAACAACACTTCCAGCTATGGCCACTGGGGGCAGTGTTTAAAAAAAATAATTGTTTTATTATTTTATTTTTATTTTATTTAACTCAAATGTTTTCACTTAGTTTTTGTTTTCGTTAATGATAATTACTCTGTTTTTTGTCTACTGTAATTCTAAGCTGAGCAGAATTTAGGTTGTGGTGTTTTTCGTGTCTGGCTTTCAAAGGTGACTTCAAAGGCGACCCCTTTGGCCCACAGCTGTGGGTGGTTTTCTTTCTGTATGCCCCCTGGCACCTTCCCACTAATACAGATGTCAGTTCTCCTATAGTGCTCACCGCAGCCTATCATTACAGCCATCTTCACTATAATGCATGGGAACGGGGTGTTTCCTGGAGGTCTTTATGTCCTGTAGGGATTCATAGTTTGAGCCTGAATAAGCTTTTGTTCTCAACCAGTGACAGATGCAATTAAATCCTTACAAACATTAGCATCCGTATAGAGCATGTGGGTTAATCAGTTACTCGTGGGCCATATACTGAAAGGAACAGTTCACCCAAAATGAAAATTCTGTACCAATTGTAAGGCTTACTATCTTCCATGGAACACAAAAGGGCATGTTTAGGGTGCAGGAAGGATGAACAAAGCTTGTCAGCATGCATCCGTTTGTGGGTCCATTGAGTTCCATTCGTGATTACTTCGTCAGATTCAGATGATTCAGCACACCTGATGGGCTCCAATGACACAGGAAAAAGGTCTACTCTACGGTCAGCTGATTTCCTGCCTGTCATAAGTTAATGTCAGTTCCAGGCACCATTGAGCCCATATGGGGCCTTCTTACTGGCAACGTTATGCAATGTTGTTATTGGCTGCTTTTACATTTGTATTGTACAGTTGAACATGAAATGGCTATACCATGATACATGTCGAGAAACAAGGTATGACCATGATTTATGTCCACAAACATGGTATTACATTGGTATGCCCCCCCCCCAATATATGTAAAAGTACATGACACTACCATGATAAAACCTGGTATTTCCATTATATGTGTCCAGAAATAGCATTACTATGGTACATGTCCAGAAACCTGGTACTACCATGATATAAGTCCCAAAAACATGGTATAAACAAAAGCCTGGTATTACCATGGTACATTCCCCATCCACCCCCAAAACTAAATAAAACATGCCACATAAAAAACATGGTATTGCGATTATATGTGCCACAAAACATGCTATTACCATAATTTATGTCAAAGAACATGGTATAACCATAGAACACACCCCAAAAACTGTCATTACCATGGTACATGTCTAGAAAAAATGGTATTACTATGGTATATGTAAAAAACAAAACACACAAAACATGGTATTTCCATGATAAAACCTAGTATTTAGTATGTGTCCAAAAAATATGGTATTACCATGGTACACACCCCAAACATGTACTTCCATGGTACATGTCCAGACACATGGTAATACAATGATACACACCCTATATATATATATATATATATATATATATATATATATATATATATATATATATATATATATATATATATATATTATTAACATGGTACACATCCAGAGACATGGTATTTAAATGACATATGCCCAATAATCCTGATACAGCCATGGTACACTTTTGGCACCATATCGTCCCATATAAACTATACATATATATATATAGTTCTGAAAACAATTAAGTCTTTCACATTCCTGTTGGGTGACTTTATGCCACTCCTGGAGCAGAAATTCAAGCAGGTCGTCTTTGTTTGATGGCTTGCGGCCATCCATATTCCTCTTGATCACATTCCAGTTTCGGGTTTCAATGGTTGGTCGGGAGGTTGGGCTGGCCATGACATGATCTTAATCTGGTGGTCCTTCATCCACACATTGATTGACCTGTCTGTGTGGCATGAGCATTGTCCTGCTGGAAAAACCAATCCTCACAGTTGGGGAGCATTGTCAGAGCAGAAGGAAGCAAGTTTTCTCCCAGGATAAACTTGTTCGTCTTGATGCGTCCTTCACAAAGACAAATCTGCCCGATTCCAGCCTTGCCCCCCGTTGCTGCGAGCCTTCGTTACTCACTATAAGGAGCGTTAAGACGAGGAAACAATGATACTTGGATGATATATTTTGAAATAGCATTGAAGTCTCTGTAGTTACTAGGTCTTGGCATCTAATGGACGGATAGCTAGATAGACGGACTGGTGAATGGACTCAACGTGGTAGTTAACGTGTGATAGGTCCGGTGTGCTGAACGGGTTCAGTCCGATCTGTGCAGGTCAGTTTTTATTTTTTGTAAAGATGGTTAAAGTTATTTTGTAACTGTCCCTCTGACGGAAGTGCTATCGAAACATGCGATAACAATGTAACGAGGAATCGAACAGCGGAGAACAAAGTGTAACAAAGTTTGAACGTTCCATGGAACGTTCTAAACAAGGGAATTTAAATCAGCGGGGGGGTTTGTATTGAAAATAATAGTATTTAATTTCTTCTTTCTTATCCTGTAGCTCAACTGGTAGATTATGGCACTAAAATGCCAAGGTCATGGGGTTGACTCTCAAGCAACACCTACTAACAAAAATGTATATTTAAAAATTATGTCAGTCACTTTTGAAAAGTGTGTAGCCTAATGATGTGGTGTAACGTCTTTAAACTATGGCAAGCCGTTTTCACTTTTATTCATTTCCAGGATATGAATCCTTGATATCAACAATTCCATTTTCACTAGTTAAAATGACAGTTATTGATATCAGGGATTCGATATCTACTAACAATGGCATTTTTTGATATCAGAAATTACATTTCCACTAGTAACAATGCTAATTCCTGATATCAACATTTACATTTTCACTAGTTAAAATGCTAATTCTAGATATCAAGAATTGTATTTCAACTAGTAAAAACTATCATTCTTGATATCTGTAATTGTACTTTCACAAGTGAAATGTCACCATAGGATGCCATTCAAAATCAATTCTTGATATCAACAATTGAATTGCCACTAGTAAAAGTTAAACTACATTGTTACTAGTAGGTATCGAATTCCTGATATCAATAACTATCATTTTAACTAGTGAAAATTGAACTGTTGATATCAAGAATTCATATCCTCGAAATGAATAAAAGTTAAAACGGCTTGCCATATTTAAACACTACTGTGATATGGTTCTTCGTTAGTGCTATTTCCATTGTAGTTAGATTAGAACAGTCCCAACTCATCTTCAAAGTGACTGTAGCCTATGTCTACTCCGAGGTCTCCACACAACTAGAACCCCAATATCCAATCCAAGCATATATATATATATATATATATATAGATCGATAGAAAGGTTTGTGACGTGTGCAGGGGGTGTCAAAGTACTCAAAAATTATATTTAAAGGAAAAATTCACCCAAAAATGAAAAATGGCTGATAATTTACTCACCCTGAGGCCATCCAAGATGTATGAGTTTCTTTCTTCATAAAAACAGAATTTAAGATTTTTAGGATTTCCTTTCAATCCTCCTCCTTTAAACAATGCAAGTGAATGTGCTCCATTTTTTGATGGTCCAACATGCATATTTAGGGTGCATCAAAATAATCCACAGGACTCCACAGGTCACCTGCGGTCTAGTCGCACAAATATTTCAACGTATCCGAAGCTCAAAATCAGATCCGAAATTCAGACTCTGCAGATGGTCAGAACTCTACACAGCCTCTGTGTGACTGCATTTGACCTCTGGTCAATATAAAAACAAAAAAAACACTTAATTACTTTACACCCCTCCATGTGTGTGTGTGTGTGTATATATACATGTGTGTATATATATATATATATATATATATATATATATATGTTTTAACAAAAAAAACTATAGGCCGATGCTAATATTTTACCACTAACTCGCCTAATATTGTCATCTGATCACTGTTTTTCTTGGGAATTTTGCTTTAAAAATGTAAAAAGAGGTACAAATGCTATTTTATTGTTCTAACAACATTAATTGGATCTGTTTAACACATAACAGAGCATTTAATCACAAAATGGCTAAATATGGGCTGATGTGCAAAGGTGTTCCAACTCTTGGAATTTGAGATGTTCTGAATTACTGACAGCTGATTTCTAACTGTGCTGTTTTGTGTTTTTATAGGTCTAAGATGAGAAACATCTTGTGTCCCTCTGGGTCGACCCAACCTCAACGGGTGTCCTGGCTGCAGCTCGTGTTGTTGCTACGACTCTGGACCTGTTTACAAGCTCAGCTATTAAAAACCACACGTTGGCCTCTTTATTCAGGCAAGCCTTTACTGTTGGCCTGGAACGCCCCTACAGAAGACTGCAGACCTCGACATGAAATCATCTTCCAGCTTGACCAGTTCCAGATAGTGGCGTCACCAAATGAGGGCTTCACGAAGCAAAATCTCACCATCTTCTACAATGACCGTTTAGGTCGGTACCCGTATTACGGGCCGGGCAGTACTGCTGTCAATGGTGGGCTACCGCAGGCTGCTAGTCTCATGCAACACCTGGAGAAGATGCCAGAAGGTCTCCAGAAGTATATCAAAGACCCTACTGCCAAAGGTCTCGCTGTGATCGACTGGGAAGAGTGGCGGCCACTCTGGATACGTAACTGGGGCACTAAAGACATTTATCGAGAACGTTCAAAGCAGTCAGTCTCTGAGAAGAACCCAACTTGGTCTAAAGAGCAGGTGGCCAAAGTTGCCCAGCAAGAGTTTGAGCTCTCTGCTCATAAATTCATGTTGGAGACTCTCAGATTGGCCAAAAGCTTAAGACCCAACCAGCTTTGGGGGTTCTACTTGTTTCCTGACTGTTATAACCACAATTACCAAAATAACCTAGAGAACTACACAGGACATTGTCCGGTTGTAGAGATGACACGGAACGACCAGCTAAAGTGGCTTTGGATGGAGAGTATGGCTCTTTTTCCTTCTATATATATGGTCAAATTGCTAAAGGACAAGCAGTCCGGACGGCAGTTTGTACGGAACCGGGTCAAGGAAGGGATGAGGTTGGCATCTGTTGGGGACGGGCCGGCCAGGCCTGTGTTTGTCTACACACGGCCCACTTATGGAAGTGCTAGTCCAACCTCTAATGCTGAACTCTTGATGCTGTCAGAGGTGAGATTCCTGGATGGGCGTGGGTTGTGTTTGTCATAGTGGGGCATTGCGATGGACCGAATGTCTTAAGGAATGGTTCACCCAAAATTTTTAATTGTCATTATGGCATCTGTAATAAGTCACTCGTGGACCAATGACACCGGGTGTCGTCGACGTCAATCGTGGTGCAACGTGTTTTGAAAGTGCCATATTTGAATGTATACAAACTTAATTTTTGGTTCAACTATTCCTTGAATACTGCACCAATGAGCCCACCTGTTCATTGAAATGTAACTTTACTTGTAGACTCAGTTTAAAGTGATTACAGAATCAGTCCTATGAGTAGCCTGTGGTCAAGTTTTTACTGTAAATGTTCAATATTCACGGTACTGCACAACTAAAATCCCTTTTATGCCAACCCTAGACCTGCATGAAACCAGCTGATTTGATTTGTGTAATGGTCTGTTGACCTCTAAGGCTGTTCGAAGGAAATTCGAATCTCTTCGAATCCTTTGGGATGGTTAGGGTTAGGGTTAATTCATATTCAGGAACGGAGTGTCAAAATGTATTTTTCCTGGCTTTGAGAGATATACGCAGTGGGATGGATGTGCAGGGAAAACAGACTTCTATGTCATGGCTTGTTCCAAATATAGCATAAATGTGCAGAGTCGTCTCTGCTTTCTGGAGACAAAGACTCATTTGTGCTCCACTAGATTCCACCTTCGAGTCTCGTTGGCTCTGTAAAGCAAATACCACAATGCCATCAGCAGCTTGGATAGCATGTGAGGCCCTGAGATTTATTGAAGTAAATAAACATTCAAAATGTTCCCAGTTGTATATGAGCAGAGCAGATGGGGCCTTGTATTTCACTGTAGCTTAATAACATGTCCTAACAAGTACAGATACCTTTACGTGGAGCTGGATTTTGGACCAGTGAGATTTTATTGTTTGCGGTGCTACCCATAATGACAAAAACAGAATTATCTTTCTTATCTGGCAAGGATAAAATCAGCCTATTTGTATTCACACTGAGCTTGTTTACATGGACACCAGACATGTGTTTACATGCACTGTGTAAGAGGTAAACAAATATATCGTTTTTAACGATTAATCGGTGTCACAATAAACTGCATCTGAATTTTATTCATTTTGCATTCTTGTGGCCTCAATGTGTCTATCAAAGTAAGGAAATATTTGAAAGTCTATCAGATGATTAATTGGTTTTTGGTCTTAACCCCACCTCCTTAGTTATCGATATCGGCAAAATCCGCTATCGGTGGTTCTCTACTGTGTAATCGGCTTACTCTTTACCCCCTTATAAATGCAGCTCGTCAGTAAGCAGCTTTCCCAGTGGCAAAGGGGATAACGTATATTCATAAATAACACATTTATTTCCAGATGCCCACAGTCGGTGCTGTATTTGTGGCTTGCGTGGCATTGGGCTGCAATCCTTGGGTTACCCTCGAATGTCATACTCTGGAATTCCCCCAGCACACTTTAACGCACACACGGACATAAGAACTGTAGTTGATATTATGTGTGATTTTTTTTTTTGTGTGCCCATTTCCCATTTTAATTCTCAGTATTGTTGAATTATTGCCTTTTAAAAATGTTGCTCATGGGGTTGCCTGGGTAGCTCAGCAAGTAAAGAGGCTGACTACCCCACATGGAGTCGCAAGTTCGAATCCAGGACGTGCTGAGTGACTCCAGTCAGGCTTCCTAAGCAACCGGTGTTGGCCCGGTTGCCAGGGCGGGTAGAGTCATGTAGGTGTAACCTCCTCGTGGTTGCTATAATGTGGTTCTCGCTCTCAGTGGGGCACGTGGCGAGTTGTGTGTGGATGCCACGGAAAATAGTGTGAGCCTCTTCATGTGCTAGATCTCCGTGGTAACGCCTCAACAAGCCACGTGATAAAATGTGCGGATTGACGGTCTCAGACGTGGAGTCAACCGGATTGAGGCTAGTCACTACGCCACTATGAGGATTTAGAGCGCATTAGGAATTGGGCTGTGGCAGGGCGGAGGGCGGGTCGGGTCGTGATCCTACACACCCGGTCCCGTATTAGGCTAATCAAGCCTTTGAGAGGGTTTGTTTGCACTACGTCAGCGATTGCTGTGAATCCATTGGTTTGGAAGGGGATAGTGTGTTACAAGATTGTAGAGGAAGTATGATTTGCGAAAGCGACACCATCACACTACCCAAGGTTTTCCATTGACCAATGCGAACGTCAGAGTGGATTCTTCCCGAAATCCAATTCACTGTATTCGTGCTTGATTTCAGACTGACACGGCTCTTTCCGTGTCCTCAAAATTAATCATAATGCTAAGGTACACTTCATATTTCCACTTGGTATTTTGTTTTGCAAACAGTCGAGCGCTTAGCCTTTCAAATGTTCTGTTTTGACCCCACACGGAGCCCATATGGATGTGTTCAACGTATGCATACTACACATAATTGTGATACGCTTTAGTACATTCAATGGCAGGTGCATGCCATTGAACGCAGACTGTCCACATGTCTAGAAATACTAGGCTGCACGCGGACAGTCCATGCATACTGTGCTGATGACAAAATTGGCTAGACGTACTGGTATGTGGAAAACCAAAGTATACTTTGGTCTAAAGGCATCTTCAAAGCCATCAAACACTTTGTCTAGTTTGTGGTCACCCTGAGTAGGACCTTGCATTCATAATGGGGTTTTGAAGATCATTTATGACGTGTGTGACGTGGATCGTGTCATTGAATGAGGTTTGGCCTCAAGGTTGTGTTTTGGATCCGTCAGACTGGAGTGGAGTGCCTGTTGTTGGCTGCTAGGTGTAAAAACACAAGCCAAACCGAGAGGAGTCCAAACCCAACACTTTAAATCCTGTTTGTTCGAAAATGAAAACTCTGGAATCATATATACTGATAATTGGAAAATAAGCGTCTTCTTTTTTTTTATCCAAAAAAATTATCTAAACATACTTTAAACATGAGAAAATGACTTGAAGCAGAATGGCGTAAGATATTTTGTCTTGTTTTCAGAGAAATCGAACATTTTCACGCACGCGCTCTCACTCACAGGCACGCGCGAACATAGTTAGGGGGTATAATCTGTTCCGCTCTCTCATTGTTTAAACACATGCTGGACGAATGTCTTTGACATTTGCACAGCGTCTCGTATTTTCTTCAGCGTCTCGCGCAGGACCGGCATATTTTAAACACCATGTCAAGTTAAAAATAACTTCACATTTTCAAAAACACCTGTTGAGACACCTGTGCTCCGTTTGATTCTTTGCGCAGCATCAAGATTTAGCGCAGATGTCTCAAAGATTCAGCACGTTAAACAAGCTCGGGCTGCATAGATGGGATGGGACTGTTGCATTGTTTCATATTATTCCAGATTGTTCTTCACCAAGTGAAGTTTCGGCAAATAAACGGTAGGCAATGCTTTCCACCCCCTTCTGCTCTGGTGTACTGAGGGGCTGCTGTGGGGGTCGGGTTCGGACCTCTAGTTTATGCTAATAACAAGAGAAAACTATTTGCCAATGGGGTAAGAGAAAAAATGGACATAAATGTTACTACATTTGTTAAATTTCTCTGGAAACAAGACTTAAAGAGCACCTGTTATGGTTTTTAAATGTGCCTAATTTTGTTTTAAAGGACTCCTACGATAGATTTACATGCATCCAAGGTCAAAAAACACTTTAATTTACTCATAATTTAAATTGCAGCATTAGCCTTTTTCCCCAGTGTCAAAAACGACTCGTTCAATGATCCGTTCTAAAGCGTTCATTCTAAACTCCTCCTTTCAGAGAGCCTGCTCTGCTCTGATTGGTCAGATGTCCAGGTCTGTTGTGATTGGTCTAGTGTTTGAGGGCGTGTCAAAGCTGTTCGCGAGCAGCCAATGGAGACCAGAGGCGGGGTTTTGGTTACCAAATAATGTCGGTTAGTACAGGAAGTCTGGAAAAGTTCAGAAGCAGTTGATTTTGGGAGTTAATAACTCCATTTGTTTTTTTACGCTCACAAACTGCTATATAACACACTACATGAAAGGTATATTTGAAAAACATAATAGGTGCTCTTTAATATCTTATTTGATTTTGCTTCTTAAGTAAATTGATCATGTTATAAATTAATTTTTTGTTTGAAAAATTACGTTTAATACTTTTAGCTCAAACCTAACATTATAAACTATAATATACAGTGTATATATATATATATATACTATAAAACTGCTCTATTGTGAATTGATATAACACAACTTAAGTCATAGTAAAATAGAAGATTACTTTGTAAAATAGTCTTCAGAAATTTTGGATTGTCTGAGAGTGGAAAGAGTGTCGTAAGAGGCGTAGTATTTAAACAAAAGTTAATTTGTGAGTGAATGATTGTGAGTAATGTTATGAATTGTGTTGTGAGGAAAGAGAGAATAATGAAGTCCCTGTCGTCAACAACTGATGTCACACACTATTTCACGATTCACTTATAAACAGTTAAGTGCCTTGCTCAAGGACACAATGGTGGTGGCTGTGGGGATCGAACCAGCGACCTTCTGATTACCAGTTATGTGCTTTAGCCCACTACGCCACCACCATTCCTGTAATATAGGTGCTACAACACTAAAACACATGTTTGATGCTGATCCGATATATTTGGGTTCAGATTTCTTACTTTCTTTCTGTTGCCTTCTCTTTCTCTCTCAGATGGATCTGGTATCTACTATTGGCGAGAGCGTGGCGTTGGGCGTAGCTGGTGTTATTCTCTGGGGTGACTCCACCTATGCAAGCAGTTATGTAAGTTTGCATCCTCATTAAGGCGTTGACTCGACGACTTCTTGAAGATTTACAATAGTGCTTGACCAATTTTTATATTGCGTGTGTGTGTTATTAATGGTCCCACCACGAATGATAAAAGGCTATATGTAGAAACATATTTTGTGTGTCATAAAAAAAATATACAAACTATAAATATACATTTTTCATATAAAAAGCCATTATGTATTACCATGACCCCTATAGATTCATAACCGCAGATTCATTGACCCATTCTAACGATTCTCCCATAAATCCTCAATTAGATAACGTTACCGTGGCAATATAATTACATCTCACCTTAATTCTACAACAAATTATGTGCATTCATACATACATTTGATCCCAAATTATGTGACATTCCTACATTTTCAAGTTTTCCAGTTAATACAATTTTTATGACTGGATTCGTGACTTCCAGTAGTTCAGATTTTTACTAAGTTGCCCCTGACAACTAGTAAATGTCTATTTTTAGGAAAAATTGAAATATCATTAAAACTAATATTTTCTTTACAAAGAAGCTATAATTTTACTTGGGGATGGGACGATATATTGAATTTCGATATATCATAAAACCAAAAAAATGTGCCTGAATGTAGCTCTTAAAAATGTAGCTACTGGAATACCTGGAAAATCGTCTTGTTTTTTGAAAAATGCTAAAAAAACAAGACTTCTCTCTCATGAATAAATTATCTGTGAGATGTGCGTTAAACTCTTAAAGCGACAGTACCATTATAGCGCTTGTTATACAAATGAATGTAAACTTCGATGTTATTTTTTGTAAGTTGTACACATTATTTCAAAGAGTGATAGCTTATTAGCATTATTATATAAACAATTTCAAGAAATAAAATTACTTGATAGAAAGTAGAATTTTATATTTTTTAAAATTACAATTTTATTATAATAATCAAGACAAACAAATTATAAAAAATTAAACTAAAAAACACTTTCTCATACTTTTAAGTTATATTCTATTTTATTCTATTCTATGTTCATTTCCATTGCTTGATCAGCCTGAATGTAGCCCGATGTTTTTGAAGGGTTGTTTGATCTTTTCTTATAGTGAAAGGTTTATGAGAAACTCTTATTATTTATACTTGGAAGACTTATATTGTGTATTAAAGAACTTTATTTTGATGAGAATTTATAATGTGCATTTTGCCCAAACATAAATAAATAAACAACATTTTCTGCCATACTTTAATATTCAAGTGTCATCATATCCAATCGAGATATCGAATCGCAAACCTCATATCCTATATCAAACCGAATCGTCCAGGGGGGGATTGTTCGCGCGATATGAGCGCGAAGCGAACATCTGTGTTCTGCAACTGCTTTCGGTTCCTTTAATAACGTATAACATGTGAGTAAGGGCAGCTGGGGGACTTTCTGGTGCCCTCCTAGGGTAAGATGGTGCCCTACGCAGACTGCATATTCTGCTTATAGGAAGCGGCGGTACTGATAGCGTCCCATCCCTTATGTTACCCAATGGCACCTTTAAGTTCATGAATACTCTTTTGCTGGATAAAAATTATCATTTTTGACCCATTCTAAGTTATACTTCCAAGGCTATCACAAATCATTATCGCAATAAAAATATATATATTTACGTTACTCAGCTAAATAACGTTCCCTTGATGGCATGTTTACATCAGCACAGTTCGAAAAACAATGATTAGTCACACAAATTCAAATGTTTTCGCTTGCATGGGACAATGCAATTGCACGTAAATTGGATGATTTCAATAAATCACAAAATTGTCAGATTTTGGCTAATTAATCTGTTTTGCATAGCAGTAATTTACTACTCTAAAATGTAATGTACCAAATGTCTAATGTTCGAAAGTCTCAAGTGAATGCTTTCTACTCTCATCCCCTTCAGGCGAGCTGTTCTAATCTTAACAAATACCTGGGAGGGCCGTTGGGTCGATACCTGCTTAACGTAACGTCCGCCGCTGAGCAGTGCAGTCGGAATCTCTGTGAATTTCATGGACGCTGTCTTCGCAAACAACCGGACACGGATACGTACTTGCACCTCAGTCCAAACACCCACAGCATAGAGCGCCATGGCAACACTTTGAAGGTCATAGGCCAGATGGGAGCTGAAGAACTCAACCAGTTAAAAGAGGACTTCCAATGTCAGTGCTACAACGGGTTTATGGGGGACCGCTGTAGCCAGGGGGAACCTGGGAACAGAGGTATAGTGCTCTGGACCACCTGGTTGCAAGTTCTGCTGCTACCGCTGGTGATGATGGGGTTTCTCCACTGAGGCGAGGGAGAGTTTGGTGAAACCACTCTTAAGAAGGATATGCCAGACCTTCTCTGAAAAAGAGGTCTTGCGATGAGGTCAACGGCAGGAAGCAGTCTCTCGTTCGCTAGTTTTCGGAGAAGGGGAGAAACAGAGAAGTGGAAACCACAAAAGCCAACTTTGGGGAACTATATCTTCAGCTTAATAGTGGCCCCTTTTGGGTTTGTTCAAATAGATCGCCCCCTTCTGCACGGGAGGCTGAACTGCAGGCGGACAGAATTCTGTTTTTGCTAGTAAATGTTTTGCGTGTGAATGAAACCTTATTTGTTTGAGTGCCTTTTTCTTTCAAAGTTTGATGTGCTGTATCTTCAAGTCTTTTTTGGATTCTTTTTATCCTCGTAAGACCTTATTTCTGCTGTTTCACATGACCAGCTCTTTAAAAGGGAAAAATTGTGTTACTGTAACGCTGGTGTCTCGTTAAAACTTTGTTGAGTGAATCTCACGAAAACTGTCAAAAATGTGTCTCGGTCATGTGGGCATTTTGCTTTTGCTGATTATTGTCCATGGTTTCTACTGAGCCCCTTAGAGGACTGTGAGGAAATTTATTTTATGAAATAGTTTGTGTTCTCTCGCAATTATTTGGGGTTCCTTCACAATAACTTTTGCGTTCCCTTGCGATATTTGTAGTTCCCTCACAATTATTTGGGGTTCCCTCAAAATAGTTTCTGTTACCTCACAATAAGGGTGTGTTCACACAGTTCAGTTCTCTTGGTTCTCTTGGTCCGGACCAAAAAAGAAAATGATAAATTTAGTCCTGGTTCGCTTAGCGTTCACACTGGTATTTTAACACTGAACCTAAAGATACAAAACAAAAGACATAAGGATAAAGTCACGACCTGATTGAACAGCTTTTATGACGTATATTTTACGATGTAACTTGCCGAACATCCAAAACACTGCTGGCTGTTGGGCGAAATGTGCTCGTTGGATGTATATATGTATATATGGTGGTATTTTTACCAGATGAGAACAAACAAAGAGTTAATAAAATGTGTAAATGAGTCAAAACAGCATCAGAAATTGCTCCATTGCACACACAAATGAAAATATGCTGCAAGGACGGCTGACGGCGGTTTTGACGGCTGTACCGAACTGTAATGGGCAACATAGCTCCTGTGAAGAGAAGAACCAGGTATGTTTGAGGTCAGTATTAAAGGCAAATTACTTCCTGTTTTTGGTCCGTTTAAACGTCTTTGGTCCATGCTGCATTCACATATCAATCGAACCGCACCAGAGTTTGTTCAGTAGTGGACTGAGACCCACTATTCAGGCGGTCTCGGTCCGCTTGTTTGGTGCACACCAAGGTCTGGATGGCAGCATTCACACTTGTTCAAATGAAACACTATGAGAGAGAGTGTCGCACCAGAGTTCCTTTTAATCGAACCAAACCTGCCAAGTGTGAACACACCCTAAGTTTTGTGTTCCCTCACAATAGTTTCCGTTCCCTTGCAATAAGTGTTGCGTTCCCTCGCAATTAGTGTTGCGTTCACTCACAATATTTTCCGTTCCCCTCAATAGTTTCCGTTCCCTTGCAATAAGTGTTGTGTTCCCTCACAATAGTTTCCGTTCCCTTGCAATAATGTTGCGTTCCCTCGCAATAAGTGTTGCATTCCCTCGCAATTAGTGTTGCGTTCCCTCGCAATAGTTTCCGTTCCCTTGCAATAAGTGTTGCGTTCACTCACAATAGTTTCCGTTCCCCCGCAATAGTTTCCGTTCCCTTGCAATAAGTGTTGCGTTCCCTCGCAATAGTTTCCGTTCCCTTGCAATAAGTGTTGCGTTCCCTCGCAATAAGTTTTGCGTTCCCTCGCAATTAGTGTTGCGTTCCCTCGCAATAGTTTCCGTTCCCCCACAATAGTTTCCGTTCCCCCGCAATAGTTTCCGTTCCCTTGCAACAAGTGTTGCGTTCCCTCGCAATCAGTGTTGCGTTCCTGCGCAATCAGTGTTGCGTTCCCTCGCAATAGTTTCCGTTCCCTAGGCAAAAAGTGTTGCGTTCCCTCACAATAGTTTCCGTTCCCCCGCAATAGTTTCCGTTCCCTTGCAATAAATGTTGCATTCACTCACAATAGTTTCCGTTCCCCCACAATCAACACATTCTCACACCCCAACTCGTCACATACGGACGCTCGGGCAGGACCCCATGGCGTCGCTTATCGATGCGCCGGGTGTACATTTGGCGTCGTTTTACGACGCGTCCGGTTTCGAAACATAAAAAAACGGTTGGAGGGCCATTGTAGCGTATTCCTTTTGATTTTTATTGATCGCGGTGTCGACTCTCGACCCGTTCGCGGCGTGAGCTTACCCGAGACGTGACATTTCAACGCCGCATGCTCCGGTTCAGAGATACGTAGAACGTGACGTGTCCGGGGTTTTAAACATCAAAAAACAGTTGGAGGGCCATTGCAGCCTATTCCTTTTGATTGTTATTGATCACGGTCTCGACTGTCCACCCGTTCGCGGCGTGAGCTTACCCGAGACGTGACATTTCAACGCTGCACGCTCCGGTTCGCGCAGATACATGGAAGTCTATGGGACCGCCCTGCGCGTCGAAAAATGACGCCAAAGGTGTACCCGGCGCGTCAATATGCAACGAAACCGCCCGAAGCGTCCGTATGTGACGAGTCGGGGTGAGAACGTGTTGGCACAATAGTTTCCGTTCCCCCGCAATAGTTTCCGTTCCCTTGCAATAAGTGTTGCATTCCCCCGCAATAGTTTCCGTTCCCTTGCAATAAGTGTTGCGTTCACTCACAATAGTTTCCGTTCCCCCACAATAGTTTCCGTTCCCTTGCAATAAGTGTTGCGTTCCCCCGCAATAGTTTCCGTTCCCTTGCAATAAGTGTTGCGTTCCCTCGCAATAAGTGTTGCGTTCCCTCGCAATTAGTGTTGCGTTCCCTCACAATAGTTTCCGTTCCCTTGCAATAAGTGTTGCATTCACTCACAATAGTTTCCGTTCCCTTGCAATAAGTGTTGCATTCACTCACAATAGTTTCCTTTCCCCCACAATAGTTTCCGTTCCCCTGCAATAGTTTCCGTTCCCTTGCAATAAGTGTTGCGTTCCCTCGCAATAGTTTCCGTTCCCTTGCAATAAGTGTTGCGTTCCCCCGCAATAGTTTCCGTTCCCTTGCAATAAGTGTTGCGTTCCCCCGCAATAGTTTCCGTTCCCTTGCAATAAGTGTTGCGTTCCCTCACAATAGTTTCCGTTCCCTTGCAATAAGTGTTGCGTTCCCTCGCAATTAGTGTTGCGTTCCCCCGCAATAGTTTCCGTTCTCTTGCAATAAGTGTTGCATTCACTCACAATAGTTTCCGTTCCCCCACAATAGTTTCCGTTCCCCTGCAATAAGTGTTGCGTTCCCCCGCAATAGTTTCCGTTCTCTTGCAATAAGTGTTGCATTCACTCACAATAGTTTCCGTTCCCCCACAATAGTTTCCGTTCCCTTGCAATAAGTGTTGCGTTCCCTCGCAATTAGTGTTGCGTTCCCCCGCAATAGTTTCCGTTCTCTTGCAATAAGTGTTGCATTCACTCACAATAGTTTCCGTTCCCCCACAATAGTTTCCGTTCCCCTGCAATAGTTTCCGTTCCCTTGCAATAAGTGTTGCGTTCCCTCGCAATAGTTTCCGTTCCCTTGCAATAAGTGTTGCGTTCCCTCACAATAGTTTCCGTTCCCTTTCAATAAGTGTTGCGTTCCCTCACAATAGTTTCCATTCCCTTGCAATAAGTGTTGCGTTCCCTTGCAATAAGTGTTGCGTTCCCTCGCAATAGTTTCTGTTCCCTTGCAATAAGTGTTGCGTTCCCTCCCTTTTAGCTTTATTAACCCCTTACGAAAATGTACCACGGTTTTACTAAATTGTTTTAATATAGTTCAAGTATGGTACTTTTTTGTTAAACAATAACCACAGTTTTACTCTAGTAATAACATGGTTAATTTGTGGTACGAGTACCATGGGTTTTAAAAACCCTGGTTTCCACCAAAAATACATGCTCCAATGACACTTAACCATATTCACTATAGTAAAACTGCAGTAATCATGACTGTTGTAAAACATTTTATTGGAAGAACCATGATTTTAAAAGTGTAACACAAATTAACCAATGTGTTTCTATAGCATAATTAACATGTTTTTTGGCAGAAAGATTATGATTTAATTACCATAGTTTTGGTTTTCCTGTATTACTATGGTTTACCAAATATAATTGTTAAAATACTATATTTTTACTGTAGTGGTAAATTTTATGGTTATGGTTTTACTGCGCATACCATAGTTAACCTATAGCTAACATAGTAAATTCATGGTTAATTTTCGTAAGGGATGAATAAAGCAATTACTAGGGAATGCACAACTTTGTGTGAGAAACTATGTCAGAAAATAAATTCTTTGCCTGTCCTCTTAAAGTGCTTCATATGATTCTCTGTATCATAACATTTCGTTTTTTGTAAAATAATGATTTTGTTAAAATCAGACAAAATTAAGGCAGCACTACAAATGAAACCCCCATGATATACCGTATAAATACTTAACAATGTAAATACTTTAACTATTTTTGTGTTACATTAATGGGAATTGGGGAGGAATAAAAAATTATGTTACAAAAATATGCTTAAGTATAATATTGTATGTCCTTATGGAAATTTAAAAACGACCCAGACACATTCTTGACATGACTTGACCACTGCTGGATAGTGAGAAATTATTTGTCTTGTAGCTCACTTTGCCAAAAACAATGAATGTAAAATGAATGTATTTTTAACTTTTATTTTAATTGTAATTTTTTTTTTTTGCAGTAAAAGTAAAGATGTCTTTCTCTTTTCTCTTGGTTTGCACAAAAATATTTTGAATCAGAGTTTTTGCATATTAACTGGAAAGTGACATTCAATAAAATAATACCAGACGTCCTCACGTGGTTATCAGAGCCTCTTAGAAATGCCACATGTTGTTTAATGTCTTTATATGTGAAGTTCTGGCTGAATTAAACAATACGACTATAGATCTAGTCCATAGTATTGAGCAGGAAATTCAAAAACAAGCTTTTGACATATATTTCATTTAGCTTCATACCAAATTCTGCTTATGTTATCCAGGGCCAGATTTTGAGGATAAAATGTGTGATCAGATGTTTGGTGATTGAGTCAAGTGAATTGTTTTAAAATATTTTTTGTATATATATATATATATATATATATATATATATATATATATATATATATATATATATATGTATTTTTACAATAAATATTTTAAGATTTAAAAGTAATGACATGTGTAATTGATGAATGTGTAATTTACTCTCGCAAAGACTCCAGAAATGTGTCTGCTGCAGATCCGAGTAACCCCAGTATTTGTTGTCTGTTTTGCCCTCGTTCTCACTAGCTAGTTCCCGTTTTCTCAAGTTTCCAACCTTTAATTTTCTGGGTCTTTTCCCACTTCTGAGGGGGGTTCTCGGACTGTGCCAAAGGGAGCATTACGGCGCTGGCAGCAAAGAAAATGCCTTGTGTTATAACTCAAACCAGACATCTAGTCTCGGACATGTTTTGTTCACTCCAGGATCCCCAGCAGGGCCTTCCGTTTAAGATCTTCCGTGGATTAATTGGTATGTGTGAGGAATGCTGGAATCATTTGTAATATGGATTCGACATGTCTTTCATGTCTTTGTTAATACATCATACACTTATTTAAGACTCCGTTGAGCACGGAGACACCATGTCTTTTTGTCTTGTTTGACTTCAGTGGATGATTGTATTCATAGTTTGATCTTATTGAACATTTATATAGAAAAATGGCACGTTTTAGCACAATGTGTGGACTTTTCAGTCAGTCCCTTACCACACCCTCCACAGTATTAGCACATTTTAGCACATTGTGTGGACTTTTCAGATGGTCCCTTACCACAGCCTCCACAGTATTAGCACATTTTAGCACATTGTGTGGACTTTTCAGACGGTCCCTTACCACACCCTCCACAGTATTAGCACATTTTAGCACATTGTGTGGACTTTTCAGACGGTCCCTTACCACACCCTCCACAGTATTAGCATGTTTAGCACAATGTGTGGACTTTTCAGTCAGTCCCTTACCACACCCTCCACAGTATTAGCACGTTTTAGCACATTGTGTGGACTTTTCAGACGGTCCCTTACCACACCCTCCACAGTATTAGCATGTTTTAGCACAGTGTATGGACTTTTCAGACGGTCCCTTACCACACCCTCCACAGTATTAGCATGTTTTAGCACAGTGTATGGACTTTTCAGACGGTCCCTTACCACACCCTCCACAGTATTAGCATGTTTTAGCACAATGTGTGGACTTTTCAGACGGTCCCTTACCACACCCTCCACAATATTAGCATGTTTTAGCACAATGTGTGGACTTTTCAGACGGTCCCTTACCACACCCTCGACAGTATTAACGTGTTTTAGCACAATATGTGGCCTTTTCTGATGGTCCCTTACCACACCCTCCACATTATTAGTACGTTTTAGCACAATGTGTGTACTTTTCAGACGGTCCCTTACCACACCCTCCACAGTATTAACACGTTTTAGCACAATGTGTGTACTTTTCACTTTTGTCCAAGTGTCTTCAAGTAATGATTACCATGGACTTTATTTTACTCATTATTTTATAGTAAAAACATGGTATATTCTATATATTCCATGTGTAACCATACGTCTGTATTGTTTAGAATACAAATATGCAGACTTAACGTGTAGTGGCATATCATAATACTTTCGCAACGACCCAGAGAGATCCAAAGACAGATAAACTTTCAACCACAGGAATGAATACAACACAAATGTACCGCGGAACCATCGTACGCGTTCATCTGTTTCCGCACGGAACTATTATTGTGTGTGACGCATCAAGGCAGCGCTGCTATCACTCCATTCGAATTATGATCGATCGAAAACTTTCAAACAATCATCATTTATTGGATATTTCTCTTATTTTTGGTTCTTGTTAGGTAGGTCCTGAATGCAAGATGCACGTGCCGAGCCTTTGTATTGTTTGACATTTTAATTACAGCTGCAGTTTTCTGCGCATTTTATTTTAGGGACGTTATTTAGGCACACACACATATACATATATAAATACCATTTCTGGTTATGGTATGCGTGCCTTTTATCATAGGCAATATATTCCATCATGCATTTCAGATATGTTGCATGTTTTGTAAATGTCATCCTGTTAAATGGAGCATGGTGGGCTTTAATACGCTGTAGTTGATGAGATTAAATGGGTATGCCACCTTGTTTGAATTGTCCCTGATGGATTAATCTGATTGAATCGGTTTAATGCAGATCATGAATTTCTTCCGCAACCGTTTGGTGGTTTTGGGGCTGGTTTTACTGGCCACAGTCCTGCTGTATCTGCTGCTACCCTCCATGCGGCAGGGTAGTATGGAGCCGTCATTGGAGGTACAGCAGCGGATGGGTTTGAGCGCCGCTTCTCCGCCTCCACCGCCGCCGTCCAGCACCAACATCACGGTGAGGACCGGACAGCTTCCCGGAGACCCACCGCTCTTCTTCAGGGAGGCTCTGCCTGTGGACAGCGCTGGAAGACAGATACTTCCCAGGTGACATCGGATTTAAATTTGTATAACCCTGATAGCACACGTACATCTCCCAGACCTCTATTAGATGTGTGTGTTTTGATCTGGAAGACATCTATTTAGGTTGTTTGCTCATCATCATTTCCTCTCAGACGTCAATAAGACATTTACAGTTGAAGTCATTAAAACATTTTTTTTTACCATTCCACAGATTTCATATTAGCCATCTTTCGTTTTGGCAAGTCGTTTAGGACATCTACTTTGTGCCTGACATGAGTAATTTTTCCAACATCTGTTTACAGACAGATTGTTTCACTTTTAATTGACTAAATCACAGTTCCAGTGGGTCAGAAGTTTACATATAGAAGTTAACTGTGCCTTTAAGCAGCTTGGAAAATTCCAGAAAATGATGTCAAGCCTTTAGACAATTAGACAATTAGCTTCTGATAGGAGGTGTACTGAATTGGAGGTGTACCTGTGGATGTATTTTAAGGATTATCTTAAAACTCAAATTCTTTGCTTGACATAATGAGGAAATCAAAAGAAATCGGCTTAAACTTCAGAAAAAAAATTGTGGACCTCCACAAGTCTCGTTCATATTTAGCAGCAATTTTCAAACACCTGAAGGTACCACGTTCATCTGTACAAACAATAGTATGCAAGTATAAACATCATGGAACCCACAGCCATCATACCGCTCAGGAAGGAGACTCATTCTGTCTCCTAGAGATGAACGTAGTTTGGTGCGTAAAGTGGAAATCAATCTCAGAACAACAGCAAAGGACCTTGTGAAGATGCTGGAGGAAACAGGTTGACAAGTATCTATATCCACAGTAAAACGAGTCCTATATCGACATAAACGGAAGAAGCCGCTGCTCCAAAACCACCTTAAAAAAAGCCAGACTACAGTTTGCAAGTGCACATGGGGACAAAGATCTTACTTTTTGGAGAAATGTCCTCTAGTCTGATGAAACAAAAATGTAACTGTTGGCCATAATGAACATCGTTATGTTTGGAGGAAAAAGGGTGAGTCTTGCAAGCTGAAGAACACCATCCCAACTGTGAAGCATGGGGGTGGCAGCATCATGTTGTGGGGATGCTTTACTGCAAGAGGGACGGGTGCACTTCACAAAATAGATGGCATCATGAGGAAGGAAAATTATGTGGATATATTGAAGCAACATCTCTGATATCAGCCAGGAAGTTAAAGCTCAGTCGCAAATGTGTCTTCCAAATGGACAATGACCCCAAGCATACCTCCAAAGTTGTGGCAAAATGTCTCTAGGACAATAAAGTCAAGGTATTGGAGTTCCCATCACAAAGTCCTGACCTCAATCCAATTTGTGGACAGAACTGAGAAGGCATGTGCGAGCAAGGAGGCCTACAAATCTGACTCAGTTACACCAGTTCTGTCTGGAGTAATGGGCCAAAATTCCAGCAATTTATTGAGAGAAGCTTGTTTGAAGGATACCCAAAATATTTGACCCAAGTTTAACAATTTAAAGGCAATGCTACCAAATACTAAAAGTGTATGTAAACTTCTGACTTCAGCTGTAGCAGATGTCTTTGAGATGTTTATGGTTTGGAATGTTCATAAATCTGATCCTTTGAAGATATTTATTAGATTGTGATGCTTTCCAGATCAAAATATCCAAAACAGACACCTCGGGGACATGTTTGTACTATCTGAGAAATACATTTTAAATTTACATACTAGCTGGGTGTCTCACAATCTAGTGAACTCCCTACCTAGACAAATCTACATCTAAGACGTTTCCTCTCGGATGTCAATAAGACATTCAGCAGATGTGTTTGAGACGTTTCCCAGATCGCACACACGTACATCTCTGAGATGTAGTTTAAGAGCGTTTCACCTGATAAGCATCAGATTCTAATAAACATCTGCTATGTTAAGCATCTTAAAAAGATCAGATTTACAGAACAAACATTCTTAATAATGAACGTCTCATTGACATCCGAGAGGAAACGTCTTATAGACGTATTGCAGATGAGCAAACAACCTAAAAACGTCTTCCAGATGTAAACACGCACATCATTTTACCTGATGCCATATCAGCATGATGTAAAAGATCACTTGATCTTTGTCTTCTCTCTATCAGGCTTCAGATGGTGCTGCTTCATGGCCAGGCCTTCACCTCAAAAACCTGGGAGGAACTGGGCACCCTCGGCCTGCTGGCCACCAACGGGTATCAAGCCCTGGCACTCGACCTACCTGGTACAAAATCTGTAGCCTTCGATTCGGCTCATCAATATTGTGGATCGATTTGGATGTATTTGCCAAAAGAAAGACTTTTTCAAATGATACAATTTGAACTATATAAACCCCCTTTTTCTCGCTCACAGGTTTCGGGAACTCTCCAGACTCTGAGTCGGTAAAGTCGGATCAGAGCCATGTGGCTCTTCTGAAGCGGTTTCTGGAAGCTCTAGGTGTCAGAGCTCCAGTGTTGCTGAGCCCGTCCATGAGCGGTCATTACGCCATGCCGTTCCTGCAGAGACATAGCGCACAGCTGCGCGGCTTTGTGCCTATTGCTCCTGTGGGCACCCGCGCAATCACCCCACAGCAGTACCGGGACATACAGGTGCAATATTTCAATCAAGATGTTTTGGCCCATATATCGCTCAGCTCTACCTACACATAATGATTAGATTTTTAATGCTATAATTCACTTTCTCTCACTTCATGTATGTATGACAGACACCAACGCTGATCGTATATGGTGAGTTGGACACCAATCTGGGTGCCCAGTCCCATAAGAACCTAATTCAGCTGCCTCATCACACCGTGGTGAAGCTGGAGGGAGCTCGACATGCCTGCTACATGGACAAACCCCGCGAGTTCCACCGTGCCCTGCTTGACTTCCTCAGCAAACTCGACTGAGTGATGGAGCAAGAGCGAAAGGATACAAAGAGTGTGTGCATAAGACTTTGAAAAAGAAAGAGAGAAAATCAATTGTTTAGAAAACAAAAACAGAACAGTTGCATAGCTGAAGTATAAAATCAGACCTGAACTCTGTAGCCACGACACCTTTTATATTTTATGGAGATTGGTCAAACATTCTATTAGCCATCCACATCAACTCACCAGTATTGTTTCACTTTGTGCACCATCAAGTTAAACATTACAATTACAGTTTACAACAAACAAAACCTTAGCAGTCTTACAAAGGGTTGTTCCTGTAACATTGTTGCCATGGTTACAGGTCTCAGTGTTGATCCTGTTGTGTAGAAGGACACAATGCTTGAGTTCACCCTCTCAAATGTCAGAACCCTCCATTAATACACTGTAGCCATGGTTTCCTGTCTGATAGATGTTCCTGTTACACAGTTGCCATGGTTTCCTGTCTGATAGATGTTCCTGTTACACAGTTGCCATGGTTTCCTGTCTAAGGTTTGGCCTTGTAACTCTGGTGCCATGGTTTCCTATCGAAGATGTTTTCCTATGATGGTGTTTCCATGGTTTCCGGTCTGAAGGTTGTTCCTGTGTATCCACAATGTATCCATGGTTTTATATCTGAGCGTTGTTTCCGCAATGCTGTTGGCATGGTTTCCAGTCTGGTGGTTTTTCCGTAAAGCCATTTCCATGGTTTTTGCTCTGAAGGTAGTTCCTGTAATGGTGTTGCCATGGTTCCTGGTCTGAGGGTTTTTCCATAAAGCTGTTGCCTTGGTTTGTGGTCTAAAGGTTTTTTCTGTAAAGGTGTTGCCATGGTTTACGATCTGAGGGTTGTTTCTGTAAAGGTGTTGCCATGGTTTACGATCTGAGGGTTGTTTCTGTAAAGGTGTTGCCATGGTTTACGATCTGAGGGTTGTTTCTGTAAAGGTGTTGCCATGGTTTACGATCTGAGGGTTGTTTCTGTAAAGGTGTTGCCATGGTTTACGATCTGAGGGTTGTTTCTGTAAAGGTGTTGCCATGGTTTACGATCTGAGGGTTGTTTCTGTAATGGTGTTGCCATGGTTTACAATCTGAGGGTTGTTTCTGTAATGGTGTTGCCATGGTTTACGATCTGAGGGTTGTTTCTGTAAAGGTGTTGCCATGGTTTACGATCTGAGGGTTGTTTCTGTAACACAATGTTTCCATAGTTTTAAATCTGAGCATTGTTCCATAATGCTGTTGCCATGGTTTCTGCTCTGAGGGGTTTTCTATAAAGCTGTTTCCATGGATTCAGATCTGAAGGTTGTTCCTGTAATTATGATGCCATGGTTTTATATCTGAGAGTGGGTTCTGTATTGTTGTTGCCATGGTTTACAGTATGAGGGTTATTCTGTAATGTTGTTGCCATGGTTTCCGGTCTGAAGGTTTTTGCTGTGATGGTATTGCCATGTAGGGCTGGGCATGTATCAAATATTTATTGTCTTATAATCTTGATTTTGCTAGCAATACAAAATAAAGCAGTATCACAATGATTTTAATGCACTTTTTATTTTGACATTATGTTTCCCAAAGACTAATTTAGAATAATAAACTTGACTGGAAATTAATTAATAAAATTCAACAGGGTTCACAAGTGAGTTAAGTTGTATTTTTGGCACACCCTGTTCGTTCTCAAAAATGTCGTTTTTAAAAATGTAAGTAGGTTAATATTGCTTTTTTTTTTTTTTGGATTGGTGAATATATTAATGATATGTTTTATATGATTAAAATGTTATTCCTTGTGTTGATTTACTGGAAAAACTGAAATATCAAGCCTTCATTATCTTTAACTAGATTTTTATTTCATTAAACATTTTGAATCTACTTGGCAACAATGGCCGTGTAATTGAAATGATGTCTCTCCTGATTTAAAATTAACTTTCTTCCATTTCTGAGCAAATACGCAAGTATCGAGATATATAGACAATATCGAGAACGTCGTCAATAGGCTGGTGAATCATTTTTTAAGCCATATCGCCCAGCCCTATTGCCATGGTTTCCAATCTGAGGGTTGTTTCTATAACACACTGTTGCCATAAAATATATTGCAGTCACTTAATGGCCAAAACAAAATCAAGGCTATTACAACCCAATGTTGTATATCAAACAGATTACCATGTACCTGGAGTCTCCAATGCTACAGGAAAATCTCAGAGACTGTTGGAAAATGGCACCCTTTTCTTTTTAATGTAAAAATTCATCTTCCTGTGTGTGAGAGAAGTCACGAGTTTTCACACCAGCAGCTGGCACATACTGTATTTACCATCGAATGTAGCATGTGTGCAAGTCGCTGACTTGGTTTGTGGTTTTAGCGACTCAAACATGGAAACAAATTGTAGTTTTGGACGCCTCTCATAGCTGTAGATTCAGTTTGTCATTGTAAAAATGGTCTGTAGACTTTATTCTTATTATTATTAAAACAAGACCTGAAAATGTTGGTGCCTCCCCTTTCCCCGGCCATAATGACATATTTATTATTTATTGCATTAAAGCTTTTACATGACAAAATGTATTGTGTGTTGTATTTATGTGCTGTGGCCTGTTGTCTGTTTGTTTTAGCTAGAGATCGACCGATATATTGTTTTTTAATGATGATACAATACTGATTATTTTTGTGTGTGATAACCAATATGCATAACCGATTTTTAATTTTCATTTTTGCTTTTTCTGCAACAACTTAATAATTTCTCACTAACCTCTTGTGAACTGCATTACAAAATTAATAATTCACAAATGATTCAAATAATTAATTTGACTTGTTTAAGTTGCAATATAGTGCACTTGTTCAAAGTCCTTCATTTAACCTAATTAATATTGAATAGTATGTAATGTCTTTTGTGACCAACATTATCGGTGCACCTGATTAAGTGTAAATATCTGTTACAATTATCGGTCAAACTGATCATCGGTCTATCTCTAGTTTAGCTTGTAAATATGAATATGTTGTAAGGAACAGTGAGTCACCAATGATCTGTATATATTTCTGAATCTTCAACTTGAAGGTATTCTTCATTGGGACTGAATTCAGATTCCTCTGTGCATGGTGCTGCAGAACTGCTTTTGTTTATGGCAAAATAAAATCAGTTATTACAAATTATTTTGCATTTGTGGTTTACATTTAGAGTGCACTTAAATAACTTGTAAAAACACTGAATAATATTAATAAAGCATACAAACATTATCCAATAATATCTTAGGAAATGCACAAAATAAGCTTAAAGGGATAACTCACTCAAAAATTAAAATCCTCTCATAATTTACTCACCCTCATGCCATCCCAGATGTGTGTGACTTTCTTTCTTCCACAAAACACAAATTAAGATTATTAGAATATTTCAGCTCTGTAGGTCCATACAATGCAAGTGAATGGTGACCAACATTTTAAGATAAAAAAAGCACAGAAAGGAAGCATAAAGGTAATCCAGAGGTCTTCTGTGGTTTAAACCATGTCTTCTGAAGGGATCCAATTGATTTTGTATGAGAACAGACCATAATATTACTCCTTTTCACTATAAATCTTTTTTTTCTCCCCAATTCCCAATGCACATTCCCAAGAGTCCTCGTGATAGCGTAGTGACGAATCCCAGCTGCCTCCGCATCTGAGAACGTCAATCCGCGCATACGTGACTTGTTGAGCATGTTACCATGGAGACATAGAGCCTGTGTACTTGGCAATCATGATTTCAAGCTTGCTAACACATCCTAGCGCATTTGTGTCAATCACTAGGAAGTGTAATTGAGTTTGAAATCATGATCACCATGGAGACTGCTGATATCAAGATATTTACGAGTTTATAATATACAGTTGTTATGGTGAGGGAATATAATACTGGAAATCGTATAACTCCAGACAAACGTTTGAATGTATACCGTGCGTTTTATTTACTGCTTTCTTTTACTTAATGCTTCTTTTACGTGTATTTACATTTTTCGATCACGTGTGTGCATTGTGCGGGGGCGTGGCCTGCCGGAATCGAATGATGCTGACGTCATCGCGCACGCCATGCGTCTCTCTTCGGGAAGATGGCGACTGTGTACATGATGCGAAACTGAATGGACGAAAAGAACCCCAGAATTCGTACAATTCCCCCCTCTTCCCTCCTTCACATCCCGCTCCGCACTCATCCACATGCGATTACATTCAAATGACGACTTTTGAACGTAGTGTGATGAACTAGGATGATAATATGACCCAGAAAAAGAAGAAACGAGTGAATCGCAGTTTGTTACTGGCGAAGAAAATCATAATCAAGGATGGAGGAACGGTGAGTGTCTGCTGAATTTAACCACATAAACACTAACAAACACATATACGTGTTAAAAATGGGGTATACAGATTATTCGTTTGATATTTGAAAGCAACGGTGCTCTAAACACACATAAGGGGAGTTTACAGATGTGCGACGTCATATCTGTATGTTTTTGTTAGTAAACAAAATAAATCATTTAAGTTTAACACAGAAAGGAAATTTGTATACATAAATGACGACGTTTTAATGCACGTATTCCCTTATCATACATTTATAGATGAGTTGAAGGATGCAACTAAATATCTGTCACACATAAATGTAAATACCAGAAATTTATCATCTATTTAACCATTAAACATGGCACAGAATCACTATATAATTTACTTTTCTGTATATTTTTATGTCTTATTATTTTAGAGGGGTTTAAGGATGTTCAACTTAAATTCTGTCATTACTCATAGCTGTTATATCAGCCTGTTGTCCTGTTTTTAATCATGTTATACACATCAGTAGATTTGAAATCTGCCCTGATGAATAGTTTGTATCTGATTTTGTATCAAAAGAGTTTAAAATAACAAGTGCCTATATTATATATACACACTGACAGCCAAAAGTTTGGAATAATGTACAGATTTTGCTGTTTCAGAAGGAAATTGGTACTTTAATTCACCAAAGTCGAATTCAACTGATCACAAAGTATAGTCAGAACATTACTGATGTAAAAAACAACACCATCACTATTTAATCTATCAAATCTCAACAGCAGCATCACTCCAACACCATATCCTTGAGTAATCATGATAAATTGCTAATTTGGTACTAGAAAATCACTTGCCATTATATCAAACACAGTTGAAAGCTGTTTGGTTCATTAAATGAAGCTTAACGTTGTTTTTGAGTTGCCACAGTATTCAATAGACTGGCATGTCTTAAGGTCAATATTAGATAAAAAAAATAGCAAAAAAAGAAACTGCCAGTCAATCATTGTTTTGAGGAATGAAGGCTATACAATGCAAAATTGTACACTACAGTCTTCAAAGACAAATTACAACTGTCTCTAACAAGAACAGAAAGAGATGTGGAAGACCAGATGTACAACTAAACAAGAGGATAAGTACATCAGAGTCTCTAGTTTGAGAAATAGACGCCTCACATGTCCTCCGCTGACAGCTTCATTGAATTCTACCCGCTAAACACCAGTTTCATGTACAACAGTAAAGAGAAGACTCAGGAGGACTTATGGGAAGAATTGCAAAGAAATTCACTTTTGAAACAGAAAGTAAAGAAATGGTTTGAGTAGGCAAAGAAACAGACATTGGACAACAGATAATTGGAAAAGAGTGTTACGGATCTGAACCCCATTGAGCTTTTGTGGGATCAGCTAGACTGTAAGGTGTGTGAGAAGTGCCCGACAAGACAGACACATCTATGGCAAGTGCTACAGGAAGTGTGGGGTGAAAGGTCAAGTGCTACAGGAAGTGTGGGGTGAAAGGGCAAGTGCTACAGGAAGTGTGGGGTGAAAGGTCAAGTGCTACAGGAAGTGTGGGGTGAAAGGCCAAGTGCTACAGGAAGTGTGGGGTGAAAGGTCAAGTGCTACAGGAAGTGTGGGGTGAAAGGTCACCTGAGTATCTGTATAAACTGACAGCTAGAATGACAAGGATCTGCAAAGCATTTCATTTTAATTGTAATAGTAATTTTTCACGTTATTAATGTCCTGACTATCCATTATGATCAGTTGAATGCCACCTTGTTGAATAAAAGTACCATTCTTTCCATTAGAGAAAAATCTCTACATTATTCCAAACTTTTGGCTGCCAGTGTATATTTCCTGAAATTAAGAATTAGGCGGCAAACACCCCTAATCATGCTATTTCTCAGTGTCTTATGTGCTGTCAAATCTAGACCGAGTAAAAAGAATGTGTTTTTAAACACGTTCTGTTTATGTGGTTAACAGTGGACATTCTTCCTAATAATATGCTATATATTCTCTATTGTTATTTTTGTTTCTCTGTAGCCTCAAGGGTTTGGGTCTCCGAGCGTTTATCATGCTGTCATCGTCATATTTCTGGAGTTCTTTGCTTGGGGTTTACTGACAGCACCTACTTTGGTTGTAAGTTCTGGTTTTGTCTCATTTTGTGCCACCTTTGAAGTAAACATGAAATCAAAATCGCCCCTATTTTCTTAAAACGTGTTCCTGGTCTTATTGTGTGCAATTCATTTGGTGTACTTAATTCCAAAGATTATGTGAGGCTTTAGCATTTAGCATGCACGTTCTTACATAGATTATGGTTAATAAGGCAACAATACATAAGGTCATGTTAACGCCCGAAGGCCAAAACGTTCTTAACGCAAGTACGCAAACGGCTCTAGCTATGCAAGATAGATTTTGTGCGGCGTTGCACAATTCATGCGTATGTGTTGCATTCTCAATGTTACCACAAGGGGTGCTATAGCAAGATTAGTGTGAGCTGTCTGCTTCGACAGTGAGTTTTCTCTTTCAAGTGAACTACTATCATGGCGAAACAATATTCATGAGCGAGTAAGTTAAAGTCAGTATATTTATAGCAACTTACCAAAACAATAAGACGTCTAGTTCAATTGCAATGACTTTTGAATAAATTAAACAATGCTATATTTAAATATTGCGCTGCGCATCATGCCGAAAGGCTGAAACATACTCTACGCAAGTAAGTATTTGCATAAGCTTCTAGCTATGTTAGCTTCATTTTGTGCATAGTTGCATTCCAAAATATGTCAGACCGCAATTGATGACGCAACACAAGTACATGTTGCGCTCTCAATGTTGCCACAAGGGGCACTGTTGCGAGATTTGTATGAACTTTAAATGGCTTTCCTTTTAACGGTTTAAGCAAAAACCAATCAGCACTCTGCATTACTGGAGTTTACCCAGTAAAAGTGTTTACTTATCCATTTTGCACAAGTCTTATGTGCATGACTGTTTACGTTTTGACGTTGAGAGCAGAGAATAATCCGAGAATTTCGAATATTAAGTACATTAGGATTTCTCACGGATTTCTTTATTTGCTCCACCCATGAAACATCGAAACAATTTGACCCCTCTCTTGACTCTAATTTGCTTTCAAATGCACCCATACAAGTTCAGCCATATTATGTTTCACGTGGAAATAAGTTACATAATGTGTGAAATGGGTTGCGAATGCCATGTTATGTTCACTCTAAACATTTTAATCCATTTTAAATGTCCAAGATGAGAAGGTAAATGAAACGTACTATTGTTTAAAGAACATCGGTTTATAGCTTAAAGAAGTATGTCATTATTAAGATGTATTTGCGTATATAATCGTATATATTAAAGTTCAAAATATCTATTTAATGCGCGTGAATGTCACTGAAGATCTTTTGCATCTCATCTATCCGTAGGCTCTTCATGAAACATTCCCAAAGCACACGTTTCTCATGAATGGCTTGATTCAGGGAGTCAAGGTATGTTCTTATCCTACCTAATTATTCTGTTGATTATTCTCTATCATCTTTTGATCTTAACGCCTGCGTGGTTTTGTTTGCAGGGTCTTCTGTCCTTTTTAAGTGCTCCTCTGATTGGTGCTCTGTCTGACGTGTGGGGGAGAAAGTCATTTCTTTTACTCACTGTGTTCTTCACATGTGCACCTATTCCTTTAATGAAGATAAGCCCATGGTATGGCGCATTCTTTCTTTTTTTAAGGTTCAGAAGGCGGCTGTCGGAAGATTTTGCCACATCCTAAAAATATTCTTCATTCTAGCTGCTATTTATTGGTAGTTTGCACAGTTTCAATAATATGCTTGCAATAATATAAGGCTGTTTACAAGTGCACGGTGTTCCTCTTGTGTTTCAGGTGGTACTTTGCGGTTATTTCGGTATCCGGAGTGTTTGCAGTTACCTTTTCAGTTATTTTTGCCTATGTGGCCGACATCACCCAAGAACACGAGCGCAGTATGGCGTATGGCATGGTATGTAGAACCAATCTGATATTACAGTCAACTCGACAGTATCATCATCTCGCTATATGATGTTTACGTTTACATCTCTGTCTTCCCTCCAAAAGGTTTCGGCTACGTTTGCGGCGAGTCTCGTGATAAGCCCGGCAATTGGTGCATATCTAAGTCAGGTCTATGGAGACAGTCTGGTTGTGGTTCTGGCTTCGGCCATCGCTATGCTGGACATCTGCTTTATCCTGGTGGCTGTGCCAGAATCGCTTCCTGAGAAAATGAGGCCAGCGTCCTGGGGCGCCCCGATATCATGGGAACAAGCAGACCCCTTTGCTGTGAGTAGATAGATTGGGATTATAAACAACTTGGTCAACAACAGGATGTAAAACATTTTTTTTTCTTGTTTTATTTCAATAAATAAGTTAAGAATGCTGTATTGCAAATGTATAAATGGCTACAGAGTGATGTGCCGAAACGTACTCTACACTAGTGCATGACCAGTTTGTGACCAACCAACGCATTGCCAGCATGTTCTTGCATTATCGTGGGGAGAACAGACCTCAAGGGGAAGTTAGTTACAGTAACTTTGAAAATCTGTGCCATTAAACTGGATGTTATTATTCAGATAAATTGCTTTCGTCACATTACGGAAGTTGTAGATGCTGCTGGATGAAACCGTAGCTTCAGAAGAGGTGTTGGAAACATTATATGTTCATTATAAAAAGAGAGATTAGCACAGAAACAGTGAGTCAATTAAACTGATGCAACACTTTGCTTATCTTGTTTAGGCTGTGGTTTTCTGTAGGGAAGCATTTTAACAATGATTTCTGGCTTGACCTCATGAAGTGTTGACATCATGGAGTTTTAAAAGCTGCATCTTCTCTATATACAGTTGTAGTCAGAAGTTTACATACACCAGTTTTTCACAATGTCTGACATTTAATCATAGAAAACATTCCCTGTCTTAGGTCAGATAGGATCACACATTTATTTTAAGAATGTGAAATGCACAAATAATAGAGAGAATTATTTATTTCAGCTTTTATTCCTTCCATCACATTCCCAGTGGGTCAGAAATGTACATACACTTTATTAGTATTTGGTAGCATTGCCTTAAAATGTTTAAACTTGGGTCAAATATTTTGGGTATCCTTCAAACGAGCTTCTCACAATAAGTTGCTGGAATTTTGGCCCATTACTCCAGACAGAACTGGTGTAACTGAGTCAGATTTGTAGGCCTCCTTGCTCGCACATGCCTTCTCAGTTCTGCCCTGTCAGGGTTTTGTGATGGGAACTCCAATGCTTCACTTTGTTGTCGTTAAGCCATTTTGCCACAACTTTTGAGGTATGCTTGGGGTCATTGTCCATTTGGAAGACCCACTTGCGATCGAGCTTTAACTTTCTGGCTGATATCAGAGATGTTGCTTCAATACATCCACATAATTTTCCTTCCTCATGATGTCATCTATTTTGTGAAGTGCACCAGTCCCTCCTGCAGCAAAGCACCCCCACAACATGATGCTGCATCCCCCATGCTTCACGGTTGGGATGGTGTTCTTCGGCTTGCAAGTCTTACCCTTTTTCCTCCAAACATAACAATGGTCATTATGGCCAAACTATTAAGTTTTATTAGACCAGAGGACATTTCTCCAAAAAGTAAGATCTTTGTCCCCATGTGCACTTGCAAACTGTAGTCTGGCTTTTTTATGGTGGTTTTGGATCAGCGGCTTGTTCATTGCTGAACAGCCTTTCAGTTTATGTCGATATAGGACTTGTTGTACTGTGGATATAGATACTTGTCAACCTGTTTCCTCCAGCATCTTCACAAGGTCCTGAACAATTATTACACAAACAGTCATTGATCGAGAAAGCAACACACATTAGAAACAAAGGCAATGTAAACTTCTGAACAGGATCATGTGTGTAAATTCAGTTACTGTTTTGTCATGTGGAATATATGTGAGGACGTGTTATGTCAAATAGCTTCTTAGCCCCCCCTCATAAGCTTCATAAATCCTGCTGAAACCCTGTGTACATCATCTTCTAGTCACTGGAAATTCTGCTTATTTCTCATTGAAATGTTGAAGTTACCTGTTCCTCAACACAAAAACGGTGGTTTGCCACTTTACATGAGGGTCAGGCGATCTCATCCTGTCTAAGTGGGCTTTTCATGGGTAGATTAATCAGCAATGTAGACCAATATATCGGTTTTACAGAATAATCTGTGCTGATAGTTGCTTGTTGGAACTATCGGTTTTCATCAACTAATTTTTAGCATTTTTATTATTATTCCTCTGTGGCCCTTGCTGATTTATTTTTAAGTTAGAATGGATTGGTTCTGCATTATAACACCTGCCTTTAGTATCACTGATACCTTGTGGGGAATTGCTGTATCTAAATCTTTCATCATTGATATGGTGAATAATATAGGCTACAAAAAGCTTAAATTGGTAAATACTTAAATGTACTGTAGAGCATTGTAACGGGACCAAGTCACTGTCATTTCAAAACAAGAATCCTGATATAAGTGTATTCTGGGCTTGATTATGGTTAAAAGTCCTGTTTAATGCAAATCTTCCTTTTTCTGGTTATTATTGGAATTTTGTTCATTTTGGACTCTTGTCGGCTCTATGTTTGAACCTGTAACATTAAGGGAAGACTAAGAAGTTTGTGTAGCGTTCTATAAATCGATTAATCAAGAAGGGTATAGCTGCAGACAGGGCTCCAATAAGGGGCAAAAGCTCCAAATTGCCAGCAAAGATATAGGGAGCACCTTGCCTAACCCTTTCCCTAACTGTCAGCCCAACCCCCTTTTGGAGTAACCCCACCCCACTACGCCCTATATTGGAGATCTCTGACCTGCAGCAATGCCTCCATGCAAAACCCACTATCGTTTAACCTCTAATGTGGGCTAGACTTTACATCAAAAATCGTTTTGGGATATGCATAAGACATGTGGTGGATTATAAAGGTCAGCGTGTGTATTCATAAGTGTGTTCTCTCTCTCTGCAGTCTCTGAGGAAAGTGGGACAAGACTCAACCGTTCTGCTTATCTGTATAACAGTGTTCCTGTCTTATCTGCCTGAGGCTGGACAATACTCCAGCTTCTTCCTGTATCTGCAACAGGTACCGATGCCTGTCCTAGTCCGTTACATTAGTTTATCTCTGTGGTTAATCTTTAACCCCGTTAGAATTGGTCAAATCTGTTTTGTTGCTTTATGTAAGTTGACATCTTATAAACAAACAGGACTATGAATTAAATTGTTCTGACCTGTTTTTCAGATAATGGGATTCTCACCTGAAAGTGTTGCAGCTTTCATTGCTGTTTTAGGCTTGCTGTCAATTGTTGCACAGGTGTGTCATTTTCCCCAAGTCGGTTCATACTCGTATAACATTGTAAAGGGTATATATACATTTTAATGTCTTTCTCTTCACCTACAGACTGTAATATTAAGTTTACTCATGCGTTCCATTGGGAACAAGAACACAATCCTGCTGGGTTTGGGATTTCAGATTCTGCAGCTCGCCTGGTATGGATTCGGATCGGAGCCATGGTAAGATTTCAGTGAAAGGTTTAAACTTGCAAGGCGCCATTCAGAACGAACGCATTCTCACGCTGAAACGAGAGAATGGGGCCAATTTTTGAACATTAAAATACTTGCTGTATTTTATTAAACTACTCGACTAACCGTCAACATAACCCACCGACTAGTCGATTTTGAAATTGTCGTTTTGCACATCCATAATGACGATGTAATGTCAACAAACCGTAAAACCCCAAAATAACAGTAAAAATGACATTTAAACAAATGTACATCTCAAATAACACACGAGTTGTAACAGAAGAATTAATGTACGTGCTTTTATAAAATTATAAGCGTTATATTTCTGCCGAAATGTGGCCACATTCACTTCCATTGTAATTGCCTCACCGCAACCTGTTATTTTAAAAGAAAAGGTGATCAACATTATGCCACAAATGCTGTCGATTGAGATTAACTTGTATTGAACCCGGAATATTCCTTTAAAAGTTTTTTAACTCGACACGTCATCTTAAAAACGTTGCACTTCTGCGCGAGATGCTGAAAAGACCGTAAGATGCAGCACAATAGTCGAAGACGTCTGTTTAAACGGCCCCTTGACACATTGATACTGTGTATTACAGTGTTCTGTAAATTGCATTGGATAAAAAAAGCATCAGCAAAATTGCGTGAGACATCCACATGTGGTTTGTGAATGGACAATTTCAATTTATGTTTTCCAAAATTTTGTCTGTTCGGTACATTTTGGACTGTTCCTCACAAGAACCTTGAGAAAATTGGCATATTCATATTATTTTTGGGTGTAGTGTTTCTTTAAGAATAATGTAAACATGGAATGACTGTTTACTAACGGAATGTTCTGTGCATTTGAACTTTCCAGGATGATGTGGGCAGCTGGAGCTGTTGCCGCCATGTCCAGTATCACTTTTCCGGCTGTGAGCGCCCTGATTTCCCGCAACGCCAATCCTGATCAGCAAGGTATTTTGTTTAATCAAAGTTACACATGCATTGTTGGTCTTTAAAGGTGCTGTATGTAAGATTGACAACGAGCATTTGAAATGGGTACTGCAGTCCAAATTAAAAATATTGGACAGTTGTCTGCCTCGCCCCAGTCTCAAAGCTCATGAGGGTTGCCAGAATGAGGACATGCAAATTAGCCAATTCAGCATCCGTTTGATCTTCCAAAGGTGGTTTTTAGACAGATGCAAGGCTTTTTAGGTCGGGTGGAATCTGTTATCTCTGATCCAGTTCGTTTGTTGGCTTTCATGCCCTGCAAACTTGCTCAAATCGACGGCGGCGTCGAAAAACTATTGGCGAGTGGACGGGATCACACGGGCCAAACCATAAACAGAAATTCCGGCCCGGAATGGAAACTTCAAAGTAGAATATACTGGCTGTAGCATTGTTATCAGAGAAGCCATTATGGTCATTTTATGATTTAGTACATAAAAATATTACATATAGCACCTTTAAGTCTAATATGTGACCACTGATGTGCTTTCTCCTTTCTGTAGGTGTGGGTCAGGGTATGGTCACAGGAATCCGCGGGTTGTGTAACGGCCTCGGTCCGGCCCTCTATGGTTTCATCTTCTACATCTTTCATGTTGAGTTGGACCAGGTTCCAGAGAAAGGACTAGATGTACAGCACCACCACGATCACCACCAACAGGTCAGCCATTGCAAATCAACACAATTAATGGAACTGTTGATTTGTGATATAATGAAAATTTGTGTGCGATTTTAAGGGTTAAATTAGTTTGTCCATTATAGCAAATTGATTAAAGGAATATTCTGGCTTAAATACAAGTTTCATTGACAGCATTTTGAAATGTATTTAAAAGGTCTTGGTTGAATCCTAACGCTTTTCCCCTGTCATGGTTTACCCCAACAGAGTGCAATAATCCCTGGACCGCCGTTCCTCTTTGGTGCATGTTCTGTGCTCCTTGCGCTCCTGGTGGCCCTTTTCATCCCCGAGCACCCTCATATGGGTGCTCGTGCGGGCAGCTGGAAGAAGCACATGTCACCACACGGGCACCCGCACAGTCCCCACCCACCCGGAGAGGCCAAAGAGCCCTTGCTACAGGACACTAATGTGTGATTGGCTGTTAAAGATATGGGCACATTGGTCACGCCCTCTATCCATTAAGGAAAGAGTTGCGCATGGAGGCTGTTATCGTATATTGAAATGTAAAGCTATATCTGAGCAGTCCTCAGTCCTGTCTCCGTAGATCTACTTTCAAGCCGGATTTTCATTGTCGGGACGTATCTTGCTGTATCAAAAATAGAGCACCACTTTTTAAAGATATGTATATAGAAGAACATATATTTAACGGCAGTTCTGTCCAAAAGCACTATCGCAATGGCTTGTATTTATTCATTTTATTTTTAATATTTTTTTGCCTTGTTTTTCTTTTTACTTTACTCTTTCTGACTTCTAGTTCTTCATTACCATAGCTCACTCAGGGACATTAACCTAGTCAGGAATGTTTCTGAACACAGTGTGTTCCAATGAGAAGGGCCTGGTGTGGCGACAACACACATACAAATAATGGGCCTCGTTAATGAAATGTCAGCATGGAGAAAATAAATCAAACCATTCGTATGAATTCAAGCAGAATTCAAATTTGTTTTAATAAAATATTCGTAAATATTTGGGTAGAACGAATGTGTTAATAGTTTAAGCCATTCGTAAGAGTTCAAGCAGAGCTACTTGCGTTAAATTGTTCGTAAAAACCATTGGCAAGAATGCGAGCGGAACGCGTTCGCGTAAATTGTTCAGTAAAAACCATTGGCAAGAATGCGAGCGGAACGCGTTCGCGTAAATTGTTCGTAAAAACCATTGGCAAGAATGCGAGCGGAACGCGTTCGCGTAAATTGTTCGTAAAAACCATTGGCAAGAATGCGAGCGGAACGCGTTCGCGTAAATTGTACGTAAAACCATTGGCAAGAATGCGAGCGGAACGCCGTTCGCGTAAATTGTTCGTAAAAACCATTGGCAAGAATGCGAGCGGAACGCGTTCGCGTAAATTGTTCGTAAAACCATTGGCAAGAATGCGAGCGGAACGCGTTCGCGTAAATTGTTCCTAAAAACCATTGGCAAGAATGCGAGCGGAACGCCGTCACGTAAATTGTTAGTAAAACCATTGGCAAGAATGCGAGCTGAACGCGTCGCGTGAAATTGTTCGTAAAAACCATTGGCAAGAATGCGAGCGGAACGCGTTCGCGTAAATTGTTCGTAAAAACCATTGGCAAGAATGCGAGCGGAACGCGTTCGCGTAAATTGTTAGTAAAAACCATTGGCAAGAATGCGAGCGGAACGCGTTCGCGTAAATTGTTAGTAAAAACCATTGGCAAGAATGCGAGCGGAACGCGCTCGCGTAAATTGTTCGTAAAACGTAAGAAATATGTAAATTGAAGAATTCGAGTGGAGCGAATTAGCGTAAACCAGTCGTTAGATTTCAAGCAGAACTCACTTTTGCAGAAATTGGTCAAACCTTTCAAGAATCCAAACCGAATAAATTAGCGTAAATTATTTGTTGAACTTCTTAAAGAGTGTAAGTGGTGACAATTGGAGCAGAAAGGGTTTGTTTAAATTGTTTAACCACTTCGTAAAAAACAGAACTCATTTTTTGCATAAATCGTTCATGGAACCAATTAGCGGAAATCATTTGTAAAACTTTGCAAGTCTTTAAGCAGAACAAATTTGTCTAAATGATAAGAATTTGAGTAGAAGTGGTTGGTGTAAATCAGTTCATAAGAATAAGCATCAGGAATTCGAGCTGAACGAATTTATGTAAATCACAAGAATGAGTAGAACGAGTGTGTAAATCCTTTAAACTGGTCGTAAAAATTCAAGCAAAACTAAATTTTACGTAAATTATTGAAACCATTTGCAAACTGGGTTTACGAAAATTGGCTTATTCGTGAAACATGAGCAGAACAAATTCTTACGTAAATTGTCCCCTTGATATTAATAGGATAATTTATGCAAGAATTGTTTTACTAATGACTTACACATTTGTTCTGCTTGTTCACATGCTGCTTTCATTAGATTACAAGTTTGTTTGGGAAAGTAATGGATACAGATTCCCAGTGCTTCATCATGAATGGCCTTAACTGATAGTTTAGGATAATCGTGTGGATTCCAGTGCTTTGTTGTGAATGGCCTTAACAGACTGTTCATCTTTGAACTTTAAAACAAATGTCGCAAATGAAGTGATTGTTGTACAGTTTCATTCAAAGTTCCCTTTTATTTGTTGCTCTTATATTAAGCTGATGCCGTTTTATTTGTACTACTTGGAGTCAATGGTGCCTTCCCCAGCTTACATTGCATTGTCTGACAGGAATTGGCGAATTTGTGATGGATTATGAGGGAGGATCGGTGTTCGCCTCTCTTAACGGAGAATGGTTGACCCTAGATAAGTTCTGAAACTAAATGCATGATACGTGCGTCTTACATCTAACCTATGAAAAATATAAGCTTAAAGACTTCGTAAATGCCAACTGACGGAAGTACATTCAAGTACATGGAGGTCAAAATGGCCAGTGGCCTTCCTGTATTTTTCATTGAGACGGTAGAATGGCTCGTTTTATGATGGGATATTTGACCAAATTTACAGACATGTTATTGAACACTCCCATCATCTAATTAGTTGTGCTTTTGAATATTTATGAGATGAGTTTCTGTAATATATTCTCTTTGTCTTCGAATACGGTGTTTTATTCGTTCTGTGGTTTTGCTGTTCGGTCTTCATTAGAAATTTTAACATGTGATTGTTTTTGATTGAACCATGTACATATACTGTGTCACAAAGTATCTAAACATGCATTTCAATAAAAGTTAAATATTTTGATGTATGCGCGATCGGGTTTGTTTTCTTTCAGATCACATGTTGATGATGTTTTTAAAAAAGCATTAAATGAAGGAAAAAAATACTTTTTAAAATATCTGCATCAGAGAATTTATTTATTTTGGCATAAAATTTTTGCTACTGCCAAACAAGCAGCAGCCAACAGGAGATCCATGATAAAAATGGATGAAGTGTGTTTACAATATAAAACCATAAATACAAAAATACAATGTACACACACACACAATTCATTTTCTAACACAAGAAATATGTACAGCTTTACACAGCAAACCACACGATCACATTCTGTTACCATTTTTCAACCAATCAATCAACAGGATGTTAAAGAGACCTTCAATAAAATGACGTTATACCTTTGTGTAAAAAACACGGCATCAATTTATCTCTAGCCAGAGTTCACGTATGGCTCAATCGTATGGCACTAGTTTTAAAAGGCCCAAAATTTAGCACCATAATAGATTTGACATTCGGTCCCAAGCAAATGTACTCCGTCTAAAACAAATCTCACCGCAAGCCCGGAATATCTTTGTTTTAAACACATCAAGATAGAAATGGGTTTAATAAATAAGTCTTAAAACAGTCTGCAATGGACTCCCATCTTGGTGGTATAAATGGCGATTCACACAGACTGCAGTGATGAAAACAGGTCCATTTACAAATATACCGTTTGTCATCCTGGGAAGTACGCAGAAGGAGCAGACTGGCACATGGGTTTTGGGCCAACCATGCTTAGAGGTTTGGGCACTTCTGAAGGTAAAGATATGGAAACCATTTACAGTTAGATTTTCACTATTTGCTCAATTATTGAAGTAACAATGAACAATATTTTTTGGAGTATTTATTGATATTGGTTAATGTTAATATGAAGTATTATTAAAGTTTGTAATGTCATTAAATGATATGAAAATTAATTAAATTATATATACACCAAAATTTGCAGAGAAAAAACATTTTTGGTTAATGTTAGTCTATGATTATACAATTGTTTAGTGTTAGTTCATTAATGTATATAAAGTATTATTACTAAACTTTTCAACATTATTAAATATGCCAATTAATCAAATTATATATACCAAAATTAGCTGGAAAAAAAGCATTTGTTGATGTAGCTTTATGTTCATATATATAAAAATACAATAGTTTATTATTAGTTGATTAATGTTAATATACAAATGAATTATATGCCAATTAATTTATGAAATTGAATACCAAAATTGGTTGAAAAAAAGCATACATTCATCTTACTATGAATCTATAAAAACACAATTGTATATATGTTAATATTAGTTAATTAACTAATCAAGTTAAATTTGTTTATACCAAAATTTGCTGAGAAAAGCCCCCAAATAAAGACAAAATACTGTATAATAATCAAAATAATTATAAATATAGTAATTCAAAAGACATTACATTAAAAAGTGGCTTTAAAAGTGCACTAAATGTTACTACGGTTTTGTACAGATGGGGGTATGATTAATGCCGTTAATCGCACTGGATTAACATTAAATCATCAGCCTTAACGTAAACATTGAAATTAACATTAACCAATATGTGGGGCATTCTATGGTCAGGGAATGAAGTAGGGGGGCGTTCAACCAAAAAAGGTTGAGAACCACTGGACTAAAATAATCACGATTAATGTCATGATTTCAAACCAGTCTTTAGAAAGCTGAATGAAACAGTAATAATATCAAAATCAGTCTTTTTTTTTTACAATTTTGGATGCACTTTTCCCCCCCTCACAAATGTTCCACACACCCCAGTTTGAAAACCTCTGGCATAGAATACCTGAATGACCAACTACATTTTCCAAAATGCACAACAAAAGATACTCAGAACACTGTGTGTCAGATACAGTTGAAGTCAGAAGTTTACACATACTTATTAAAGTCATTAAAACTCATTTCTTTAACTACTCCACAGATTTCATATTAGCCATCTTTCGTTTTGGCAAGTCGTTTAGGACATCTACTTTGTGCCTGACATGAGTAATTTTTCCAACATCTGTTTACAGACAGATTGTTTCACTTTTAATTGACTATATCACAGTTCCAGTGGGTCAGAAGTTTACATACACCAAGTTAACTGTGCCTTTAAGCAGCTTGGAAAATTCCAGAAAATGATGTCAAGCCTTTAGACAAATAGCCAATTAGCTTCTGATAGACTAATTGGAGGTGTAACTGTGGATTTATTTTAAGGCCTACCTTCAAACTCAGTGCCTCTTTTCTTGACATCATGGGAAAATCAAAAGAAATCAGCCAAGACCACAGAAAAAAAATTGTGGACCTGTTTCCACAGACTGGTTCATCCTTAGGAGCAATTTCCAAACACTTGAAGGTACCATGTTCATCTGTACAAACAATAGTACGCAAGTATAAACACTATGGGACAACACAGCCATCACACCGCTCAGGAACAAGACGCATTCGGTCCTTCAAAGTTGTGCCAAAATGCTTAAGGACAACAAAGTGAAGGTTTTGATGAGCCTCCCGTGCTGAGTCGAGGACCTACTAAGTAGTATGAATTGGGCATTCCAAATTGGGAGAAAAGGGGATCATATGAAAAACTGAGTTTAAATGTATATGTAAACTTCTGACTTCAGCTGTACAGTGTTCTGTGTGGTATCTTTTGTTGTGCACAGCAATGCACTCGACCGTCCATTTTTAGTTTAATGGAAGTAATTACAATAAGATATCATCTATTTGTAGTTTACCTCTATTCAGATGCATGCTGGGTAAAAGACCTCGGAGTGGAATGCTGTCATCTCGTCTCTCAAAGTACTTGGAGTCCAAACCAACAGGTTCTCCACTGTTGCCGCAAGATTTACAGTAGATCAGACAAAATACTCCAGGGAAATAAAACAGGGGGGTATAATTAAAAAGGAACTCACTTCTCCTTATTGGCAGGTTGTGTGGTTAGACTTCCGTTCCCCATTTCTGTAGAAGGTTTGACACTCATGGGGTTAAACTGCACCTATCATTCAAAAGGAAAGAAAAATATTTAGAGGAAAAATTTAATAATGTGACTTTGTTGACACCAGCATCTGATCAAATCAGAATTGTGTGCAGTACGAACAAAGTTTAAGATGGCATCTACAACAGGCATGCTAACCACAGAATAACAAACTAAAAAGATGTCATGAGCGAGAAGAAAAGGGAGTGAGGAGGCCTGCCTTTGGTCCAGATGTCTGATTGTGCACTGTCAGGACAGAACGAGTCCCTGAGCTCACACAGGGAAGAGGGTATTTGGAGTTTATCGTAGAGGTGAAGGGGAAACCCTGGCCCAAAGAAGAGGGGAAACTTTTGCTATCAAGCTAGGGAAGAAAAGAACGTCAAAACACACGATTTCAGAGAGCCACTGCTACATCATTTCTCAATGATTAATCACATGAATTACCATATTGTGGGGAAAACTTCCTGCTCTCGACCCTGCCACAGGAGTCTCGAACATTCCCAGAGTTTCCTGCTTTCGAGACAGCTGGTTGTCATTCAGCTGCTTGTTCAGCCATGTTATCACTGAGAGATACGAAAGCAGGCCATGTTACAAAGATCAAGAAAATGCTTGAAAATAACGGATAAATGATCAAAAATCAAATAAAGGCTAAAGTTTATTCAGTTGTCCGAGTTGACTACTAAAGAGTCTCACAAAGCAGTTGTAGTACGTGTGCATTGAATGAAAATCAAATGAATTTGAAAGACTAGAGTGCTCGACCATGCACGAACGGAACGAAGAAAAAACGAAGTATATGCTAGACTTAAGGCTAAAGTATATTTAGTTGTTTCGCATGCCGCTACATCTCACGAAAAGTGAGCATGACACAAATTACGTCATCAACAAATTACACGCAGCCAGTTCACATACAGCCCAGTTTTTTTTCTAGGATAGTCACGCAAGTGCATTTCGTTGATTGTGCTCAGAAATGATCACAAAGCAGTTGCAGTGTAATGCATCGAAAGTGTCCGTATGGGCTTGCATTCAAAAGATTACTTTGAAAGACTGTGCACAAGACATTAACAATTGGCTTTTTCATCCAATTAAATACAAAAATAACAGATTGATTATTGAGAGGGAGAAAAAAGAAAAAAAAAAGCCGTATTCCTCAGACAGGCCAATAAACTCACCGTTCTCATTGGTTTTCAACACCTCCCTGCTCTCATCCAGTTTCTGAACAGTAGCTTCCAACTGCTCCTTTAACTTTGTTGCCTAAAGGCGATTTGTAAAAGAAATATTCAGGACAGAATTTGTAACCTCTGCGTGCCCGCATGTGATAAAAGCCAAATGCCAGTGGTGACATGGTACCTCGTCCTCTTTCTGTCGGAGTCGTTGTTGAGTGTCTTGAAGTTCTCGTTGCTCCCGCTGCAGTTTTTCAGTGGTTTCCTGCAAGACCTTCTCCTGCGACACGGTCACAGTGTTCTTTACTTTAATCTTCCCCACCAGAGCCTTCAGATCCCCCTGCAGCTTCTTGATGATGCCGTTCGCCTGCAGTGGGAATTCATGTTTCGTGAGAATGTGCTAAAATCGGACTAAGAGTGTTAATATAAATATTTTTCTATGGTTAAAGTTGACAAACCTTGATCAGCTCCTCAGACAGGGATTTAACTGTGGCCTCCAGCTTGCTGATATGAAGTTGCTTACTTTCAAAATTTCCTTCGACAGAGTTCTAACAAACAAAACAGTGTTTCTCTTAGTAGACTCTGGACAGGGATGTATGATATATCGTTTTTATTAAAAAAAGTTTTAATTGCATACTGAAAAAACAGAAAAGTATCCATTAAAATAGCTCAAGATATTTAACCCTTATGTTGTGTTCCAGTTATTTTGACCCGGATGATTACATTTAAAAACATTGTACTTAGTCCAATTGGAATAAAACTCCTTAACTTTGTTCACATATGGTATCTGAAAACACACAAAAAAATTGGACCATTATAATTTCCTTTAAAAATTTGTTTTCGTTTTATTTCACTTTGTTACACTTGTGTTCCCGGTCAAAAATGATCGGCCACTGGAAGTAAATGGATTAGACTACAAAATACAGAAATAAGAAGTGTTCAGGAGCATCCCAATCCTTTAGATGAGCACATGTGTTTGCACACACAATGTTTTCAGACACATGCAATCCCCCCCACACACACACACACTCTATAAGTGTTGAGCGCCTTTTTGAGCATCGTTTTTCCATGTACTCTTTGAGGAATATTTCAAGGTCTACTTATCATATTATGTTGTGTTTTGGCTCTTTTGAAAAATAAAAAATTGGGGCGGCTGTGGCTCAGGTGGTAGAGCGGGTCGGCCACTAATCACAGGGTTGGCGGTTCGATTCCCGACCCACACGACTCCACATGCCGAAGTGTCCTTGGGCAAGACACTGAACCCCAAGTTGCTCCCAATGGCAGACTAGCACCTTACATAGCAGCTCTGCCATCATTGGTGTATGAATGTGTGTGTGAATGGGTGAATGAGTCACAGTGTAAAGTGCTTTGAAGACTGTTAAGGTTAAAAAGGCGCTATATAAGTGCAGACCATTTACCATTTAATAAGGAAACATTTGACAAAAAGACACTATTATATTTGTGTGTGTCTGGGAATTTCATACTAATACTCACTACAGTTTGGCCTCTGAGTGAAACATGGATGCTCAATGGATTTTACTAATTGAAACCTTTCCATCAATACATAACATGTGGCTATCTCATCTTTTTTACCAACTCTGAATAGAATTTTTGTGAAAACAAATTTGCAAATGATGACAATGAAACCGTTCTAATTTGTCAGCCAATTTAAAAGCATTATTTAGGAATTGGTTAGATCAGCTATCTGCATTGTAAAGTCCAGATATTAGGCTTATAAAATGAAAATCGCCCCCATTTTGGATGCTGCCTATCTAGTCAGTAGACAACAGCACTGTAGCTCAAGAGGATTTGAAACAGATAATATCAAGTATCTTTTCTAGCTTATATTATGATTTAACTTAAAATGTAAAATTCTACATTAAGAGTTTCAGTGTGAATATCTGAAAAGCTTTATATGAGATTTATAACATCAGCTACCATAGTGGTTACAAGCCATAACAGAAGAGCTTGTGTGATGACCACAATCCGACTGACCTTCTGTTGTTGCGTGGCTTCCAGCACCTCTTTGGTCCTCAGCACAAGCTGGTCTTTATCTTTGATCTCTTGCTCCAAGACGGCCACTCGCGTCTGCAGTTGGTTTATTAAACGCTCTTTGTCATGACACTCTGTATCAAGAGTGCTGTTCTCTCTCCTCAATGACAGAATCTGTTGCTTTGACCTCTGAGACTCCTGCACACAGAAATAAAGTCAGAACACACCAGCATTTCTTCAAATGTTTTGGAATTTTTTTAGACTTAAAAGCATTTCCCACCTCTTCCAGACTGGCCAGTTTGGCTTTAAGGTCTCGTATGGTGGAGTCGTTCTTGTATTTCTTGTCTGTGAGTTCTCTGTTGGTGGTTTCCAGCTCAGAGACTTTGGTTTGGAGCTGTTGGGTGCTTCGTTGATAAGTAGATTCAAGTTCCTGTCGAAGCTGTTCGTTCTGTTGCTGTAGTCGTGTTTGTGTCTATTAAGGTCAAAATAATTCTATTCAATTATGTATTTTATACTTTTAGAAATCTGACTTGTTTTTCTCAATATCAGAAAAATGCACTTATCACAAATGCTTTGCACGTTACCTCAAGGGCTTTTTCACGCTCAGCTGTGAGATCTTGCATGTGTCTGCTGGACAGACATGTGGTTTGTGACGTCCATTCGGACCTTAGTTTATCCAGCTCTCTGCTTTTTTCAGACAGGGTCTGGAAGAAGATTAAAAGACAGAACATTTTGATTATAATCTCTCAATTCATGATTCATTTGTAGAGCACTCTATGCAAACAAATCATATTTTCCCATTTTTTTTCCTCACAAAAGTTTAAGGTTTTTATTAGGTGTGCATATATATAATTTTATACAGTTCAATTTGTGGAATATTCCAGGTTCAATAAAAGTTAATCTCAAATCAACAGCATTTGATTAGTAAAAATAAAAAAAATCAAGGTTAAAGTGAGGCAATTACAATGAAAGTGAATGGGGCCAATTTTTTGGAGGGTTTAAATGCAGAAATGTGAAGCTTATAATTTTATAAAAGCACTTACATTAATTCATCTGTTAAATCTTGTATATTATTTGAGCTGTACATTTTTAAAATCTCTGTTTGTACGGTTGTTTTAGGGTTTACAGCATTACAACAATGTTGTAAAATTCTATATTAACACAGAAAAGGTTATTAGGTGATTTTATCAAAATAGATTATGTTAACACACATAGCGTTTACATCTTGTGGCTATTCTTTTGAAACAAGTATTTTAATGTTTACGAATTGGCCCCTTCACTTCCATTGTAAGTGATTCACTGTAACAGAATTATTAGCATGTAGCTAGGCTTTGCAAACATGTTGCTAGCATGTTGTAAGGCATTGATAGCATGTTTTACCACGTAGATAAGTGTAGCTAGCATATTTTAGCATGTAGCTAGGGGTTGCCAGCGTGTTGTTAGTATGTTTTACCACGTAGTTAGCTAGTAGTAGCTAACATGTTGTTAGCATGATGCTAGGCATTACTAACATGTTCTAAAATGTAGCTAGGTGTTGTTAGCATGTAGCTAGGCATTACTAGCATGTAGTTAGGCTGGAAAATTCCTTCAATAAGTAAACAGGTCTTCTAAATAAGCTACTTGCAATATTAGGTGTCATACTGGATTATATATATCCAGAACACAATATCACTGACTTGTTGTGCATAGTTTAGTTGTTTGGTAAGATCTTCCTCAGTTTTTCTCAACTTCTGTTCCAACTGCTGCTTTTCCTCCTGTAAACACAGATTTAGTATTAATTCATTATAAAAAAATAAGCATGATGAAATCATACTAAAAAGAAGATTTTTAGTCAAAGTCTGTCAAGTGCCGATGCTATTGTACCTTTATGGTAGAAAGGCATGTGGCCAGATATTTCTTAATGTCTGTATCAGATCCAGGCAGCAGTTTCAGAGAGAGGTGTGTGAGGTGTTTAAAAGCGTTTGTCTCCACAATATTAAGGTTTGAAGGACCATGGTCGAATACTGACGACGATGACGTGAGCTGCAACAGGAACCTAAATAAAGAGAGATGGGAGAGAGTTCTCACTAATGATATAAAGCATTAACCGGAGACATATAAGCGATACAAGACAGATATGCTCTCACCGTGGGTTTTCTTTGTCCTGTTCAGCGATACACTGCACAAGCAGATCGATAAATTTTTGTGGAAATGATGAGAAGTCTATTAATAGTCCTTGTTGTACTTTTAAACTATTATGAAGAAAAGAGAATAAAGGTCGTTACACTGAGAAAAAATGTATGTCACACATATAAAAAAACATACAGTTAACAATCTTAGTATGGAAGCCCACATCTGCCAAACCAAAAAACATCTCAAAATTATGAGATAAAAATTTATCAGAAATATAAATATATATATATTCTGAGACAAAAAATTTAAATTATGAGCTGGTCAAAATTGAGATAAAAAAAATATCTCATAATTTCTCTCTTAATTTCGACATACAAACAGTGTTGGGTAAATTACTCTAACAAAGTAATTAATTACTATCTACTATTTAAAGCTTCTTCTGTGTAATTAGATTACTGTACTGTACTCCGTATGAAAAGTAATTGCTTTACTTATTACTAATTACTTTCTAACACCCTCATCAACCTCAACCAGATGAAAAATACAAGTACAAACATGAAACTGTTCTTTTAATTCTTTCAAATAAATCATATAAAATCAAATTAATTATTCATGAACTGACCAAAGAATTTAAGGGGCAGCGTTAAATTAGAAAACATAACTTTTAACATTAGCCGTTACATTTCTATTTTAAATTCACTATTAATTTATATGGAAATGTTCTAGTCTACACAGTATTTAACACAATTACATCAGAAGTAACTGTAATTTAAATTAAAAACAATTAAGAGTAATCCCTTACTTTCCTTTTTTTCCTCAATGAAAAAGTAATTTAATTACATACATTTCTTAGTAATGCAAAATTACTAAATACATTACAAAAGCATGTGGCAGTATTTTTATGTGGCAGAAATGGGCTTCCATTACAATGTGCAGACGAAATTGGAGCATTTTTATGCCAAAAATATATATAAATGACATGATCAGATCACAGAACCTCTGAAAATCCTCTTCTGATATGACAAGGTTGTATAAAAAGTATAGATCTGTATCATCCGTCAGCCGTACCACCAAATCCTGTAGATCAATACATAAGAGAGGGTATAAACTATTAAAAAACAGATTTTCTATTAATACATATATGAGTCAGACTCTGGTTTGCATGCTTTAAGAGAAAGGAGGACAAATTTGTTTAAAAAATATTGCAAATATGCTTGCATATATGTATTTGACAAGTCATGTGGGTGTGACATGCTGTACTACTAAAACTAATTCAAATGGCATTTTACTAATTCTTTTGTAATTATCATGCATGTAGTTATTATGTCCTCACATTAGACTAAATAAAACATTTGTTATTTTAAAAACATGTCACACCGCAGGACCACTTAAATTGAATTAGTGAAGACAGAAAGGCGTTTAATGAATGGAGAAAACTTCAAAGAAATGGTGACCAGCTACAGGATCTAAAATATACATTTTTAACACACATTTAAATACATTAGAACCTAAAATATTGACGTTAATGGACACGTTGCGTTCCCACAACCTATTATACATGTGGGTAGTGCTTTGAAATCCTTTAAAATACTGTTTTAAAATCTTAAACACCGCAAACTAGCTTAAAATCGATAAATTAAGATGTATAAATGACATTTTCTCACCCTTCTGTGGACAGGATTTGATGTTGACTGCAGTTCAATACTGATTCGAATGACTGAACGCCTTTAATAAAAACATCACATGTAAACACATATAGAGCGTTAATTGACTCCAAAAACACAATATCATAGCGTACATCAAAAGAAAATAAATGCGGGAAAACATAAACAAACATGCTGTTTACATTCGATTGTTTCATATAAAGTCATTGTTTACCGTTCATCCGTATCTCTACACTTTACCAGCACCTGTAACCTCTTGTTGAAAAGTAATTCCGTCATTTTCAGTTCATATAATAACCTTAAAGCGTTAATAATAATATATACCACGGTTTATTCGAGTTTTGCGTTGTTGAATGAATCATTTGTTGGTTTGTTTTTTGGCGCTTCACTCCCGCGTTTGTCCGTTTTCACCGGAAGCGCTGAACACTCGGACCTTTTCGACCATTTTTGTATTATTATTATTTTATCTGAGCATATTTATGTTTTATAAAAATTATAAAAAATAATCTTGAACGTTTTTGATTATTTCTAACATATATGCTGTTATTTACGGACGAAAAAAATTTACAATTATTTATGTCAGATTGCAGTAAGGTGTGTTTTGATTGGTGGAAAGGCAGCCATCAAGTGTAAAAGGCGTATTGTGATTGGTCAAGTGGCAGACTTCAAAGTTGAACACGAAGTGGGAGGGACATAAAGCAGTTTTGAAAATGGCGGTGAGTAGCGCAGACGCTTCAACATTTTTCACTTTAAGGACACGCGGCTTTGATAAATGATCGTGTAAACATATAAATGTGCTGTCCGCACGTTTATTCTTAAGTGGTTAATTCTAGAGGTCGCTAGATATTGTGCAGTACTGTGCTAAGCAACGTAAAAGCAGACTGGTCTATACATATATATGTAAATATAAATTGTGGCTTTAATTTTCAGGATAAAGAGAAGAAAAAGAAGGAGAGTATTTTCGATTTGTCGAAATACATCGACAAACATATCAGAGTTAAGTTCCAAGGTGGTCGTGAAGGTGAGAGATAGTTAATGTTTATGTTGCTCTACAACATTAATTAGCACTTTGTTGATTATATTATGACAGATACCGTTTAGTATCAAGTTATTAGAGACTAGAGTCTTAATTATTAGTATTTCAGTACATTTGAACATGGCTATTCTCCAGATTTGAACATTTACCTCGTATAGCATAAAGTAAAATAATTTAGTATTTGTTTAATTTAATTAAATATATGTTTAATAAGATGTCTATCCATTTAATTTCTGATTTTCAGCTAGTGGTTTCTTAAAAGGCTTCGACCCGCTGTTAAACCTTGTGCTGGATGGCACCATTGAATACATGAGAGGTGAGTGTTAAAGGGACAGTTCATCCAAAAATGAAAATTCTCTCATCATTTACTCACCCTCTTGCCATCCCAGATTCTTTCTTCTCTGTTGGTCCATACAATGCAAGTGAATGGTGACTAGAACTTTGAAGCTCAAAAAAGCCTATAAAGGCAGCATAAAAGTAATCACTATTACTCCAGTGGTTAAATCCTGTCTTCAGAAGTGATATGACCGGTGTGGGCAAGAAACAGATCAATGTTTAAGTATTTTTTTTGCTATAAATTCTTTTTCCTACCTATGCACGAAGAATGTGAATCGCCAAAAAACAATAGTATGTGAAAGTGGAGATTTTTAGTAAAAAAGGACTTAAATATTGATCTGTTTATCACCCACACCTATCATATTGCTTCTGAAGACATGGATTAAACCACTGGAGTCTTATGGCTTACTTTTATGCTGCCTTTATATGCTTTTTTTAGCTTCAAAGTTCTTTCCACCATTCACTTGCATTGTATGGATTTACAGATATTCTTCTAAAAATCTTCATTTGTATTCTGAAGAAGAAAGAAAGTAATACACATCTGGTATGTCATGAGGTTGAGTAAACGATGAGAGAATTTTCATTTTTGGGTGAACTGTCCCTTTAATAAGTGATTGTTTGTCCTTTTACATGAGCATTTTTTGATTTCAAAGCTTTTTAGAATTGTTATGATTCTCGATCACTTCGTTTTCACACAGATCCTGATGACCAGTATAAGTTGACTGAAGACACCAGGCAGCTCGGTCTGGTTGTGTGTCGAGGGACGTCCGTTGTGCTAATCTGTCCACAGGACGGGATGGAAGCCATTCCAAACCCTTTCGTTCAACAGCAGGACGGATAATATACACACTAATGCACATCGAGACCGTTATTCTCAACCCTGTTCCTGGAGGCCCCGCAACACGGCACATTTTGTGTATCTCCCTTTTCTGATACACCCAATTCAGGTCTTGGAGTCTCTGCTAGCGAGCTGTTGAGTTGAATCAGGTGTGTTTGATTAGGGAGATATCCAGTAGTGTTGGGGGGGCCTCCGTGAACGGGGTTGGGAACCTCTATTATGGGTGGCTTTTTGTTAGGTCTGAAATCATGGATAGTGATGTCACTGATTTAAAAAAACTTTTTGTATTTAGACTCAGGATCACTGTTGGTTTTGTTTCTGCAGTTTATGAAACTCAAACGTATTGGTCTGTTTTGTGTGTGTTGATTATGATTTTTGAAATATGTGACATGTTTATGAAAATGGAAAATGTTCCGCTGGTTCTTTCAGCTTTGTTTTAATATTGCAGTTAATTTGGACATTAATAAACACGTGAGATTTCATCTTTTCTAATATAAGCAAAAACTACGTTTACGACTGTACCTCAAAGGGTGGATCCCACAGGCTTGTTTTTTGTTTTAAGCTCTTGTAGACACAAATTAAGACATAGGAAAGCATTATATTGTCTTAATGGAAACTGTATTTACAGTAGCTTACATTTGAATACAACTAGAGGCCTTCAGATAACAGATTGTCGTTTACCTTAATGGTGTCCCCTCCTCTGTTTAACACTGTTAACACACAAAGTGACTATATAGACTCAATTCTGGGACCCTTTTGGGGGAATGTTTTTTCTGCAGTTATCAAGTTGTAATTGAGTAAACGTAAAAAATTAAAAATAATTCTAATAACAATGACAAGAAGTTGGTGTTTGTGAGTGCAATCTCTATTAAATAATTGTTTAAATATTCAGTAGTCGTGTGTTTTTGGAAAATTCAAGGACATCCATTAGTCAATAGGTCAGCTCTTAAATTTTTTCCTTGGATTTGCTTTTTGGAAGTGCAGTCTTTCCAAAGGAATATTCCGGGTTCAATGCAAGTTAAGCATAATAATGCAGCATTTGTGGCATCATTTTGATTTCTATGAAAAATAATGTTGACTCGCCCCTCATTTATTAAAAAAAAAGCAAATAATTGCAGTTACAGTGAGGCGCTTACAATGGAAGTGAATGGGGCCAATCAGTGAATGCTATAAATACACTGTTTCAAAAGTTGAGCCACAAAGTGGAAACATTATACATGTTAACATGATTTTAGTGGGATAACATTGCTTAATCTTACCTGTGTAAAGTTGTAATCAATTTTACAATTTTGTTGCCATGACAACAAAACCTGTAATCCCGGTATCCCACTAAAATCATGTTACTGACTGGCTCCCATTCACTTCCATTGTATGTGACTCACTGTAACCTGGATGTTTAGCTTCTTTTTTTTTTATTTTTTTAAACAAACTAGGGGCCTGGGTCACTCAGCGTGTATTGACGCTGACTACCACAGCCCTGGAGTCACGAGTTCGAATCCAGGGCGTGCTGAGTGACTCCAGCACACAACTCACCACAGGCCCCATTGAGAGCGAGAACCACTAATCGCAACCACGAGGAGGTTACCCCATGTGACTCTACCCTCCCTAGCAACCGGGCCAATGTCACATGGGGTAACCTCCTTAGGAATCATATTTGTTTTCAAGTCTTTTTTATTAAATGATGTTTTATTAACAAAGTTCGGGAGGAGCACATTCAGATAATCAACGAGATAAGAGGTATACTGCAGACTTACCTCTGTTCATTGACAGTTTAACAGCATCCCTCCTCCACCCCCATCTCCTCACTTTGATTTTTAATAATCTCTTATTGCATGTAAACAACACAATCCAAAATACAATGCAATCCAATGTAATACTGTGTAAATCTGGCCAAAATTCAGAGCCTGGAGCCCTCCCCTGGACAGCATGCCAAATACGCATAATCTTTACTCAATTTGATGTAAGTGTGAACTCGTGAATTCTGAAAGGTGGAGGGGAGGAGGGCATGGCGGGGGGCCTCCAGCATACATTTTGCCTAGGGCCTCCAAATGTCTAGAACCGGCCCTGGTCTCCGTGGTGTCATAAATAACGAGTCATGTGATAAGATGCGCGGATTGACGGTCTCAGAAGCGGAGGCAACTGAGACTTGTCCTCCACCACCCGGATTGAGCAACTGTGCCACCGCGAGGACTTACTATGTAGTGGGAATTGGGCATTCCATATTGGGAGAAAGGGGATAAATAAACAAACAAATGAGGGTTGTGTCGAAATAGTTTTTTGTGTATCCCATACATTTCAAATAAACAGCGTAGCAGCAATACATTACTCACATGTATAAAAATGATCCCTCGTGTTACGCCTACACCCTCAGAGTGACTGTTCACACATTTATCCATCGCCTTTTCTAAAAGCTTGGAAACAAGGGTTTTCCCACCAAGAGGAGAAACTTTCCGATGGCAATCAGATCGAGTGATATTAGCCATTCATGCCTCTAAGCACAGCCACAAAGACTTGCTTGTCCCTTTACTTTAGGTGGGAAACTTATGTATGTCAATATACTAGTGAATATAGTATAGTTTTCCCTCTGATATTTAATGCAATACTTTAAAAACGTGCATTTGCGCATCTGTTTTTAAAAGCGGATACTGTTTTACTGTAATGCATGAAAGGCTCAGTGTGTTTTGCGTCGCTGGTGCTCTTTTGTACAGCAGGACTTTCCAGATTTTATCGGTGTGCTCTGGCATCAAAGTCTGGGCTTTATTGGGTAACAGTTATAGTGGTTAAGGGTCTGTTACTGGTGGTTGACTTTAGAGGGGCTTGTAAGGGGAGATCCTGTCTGAAGCCGTGCCAACTACTAATAAAATTCCAGGTCATTCACATTCTATGGAGAGGTGGTCTTGTTGTATCTCTTTCAATCTCTTCAAATTTAACCTACAAGCTAAGAGAAATATAAATGAAGACATATAAGGAAATATAGGGGTAACGCTAGGGCAAAACATCCTGCTCTCAGGGCCGGTACTAGGATGTGACCTTTGGGGGGGCAACATGGGCCAGTTTGACCTGGACATGCCCCGAATGATTTTAGTCTTGCCCTGTTTTGTTTTTTTAATTTAATTTGTAGTTTTTTAAGTGTAACTGAATCTGTCGGTTATTGTCTGTAAAGATGGACTGTTGACTGGCTAAAAACTTTGAGGGATATGTTCTGTCGCCTTAGCTTCAGAACTAGCGATGCCCGATTCGCAAATGAATCGCTCGTTGGAGTCAGTTCTTTTCAATGGATTGATCAAATGGGTTGGCAAAATGATCTGAATCATTCTCACGCCTCTTGCGCGGTACACAGTATAACAGTAACAGTATAATTATATATACAGTATATATATATATATATATATATATATATATATATATATATAGGGTGTCCCAAAAAAAAAAATCAGGCCACTATGTTTGATTGCTCATATCTTAAAAATACATAAAGGCGGGGGGCCTGGGTAGCTCAGCGAGTAAAGACACTGACAACCACACGAGTTCGAATCCAGTGTGTGTTGAGTGACTCCAGCCAGGTCTCCTAAGCAACCAGTTGGCCCGGTTGCTAGGGAGGGTAGATTCACATGGTTTAACCTCCTCGGGGTCGCTATAAAGCGGTTCTCGCTCTCGGTGGGACGCATGGTGAGTTGTGCGTAAATGCCGTGGAGAATAGCCTGAAGCCTCCACACGCGCTACGTCTCCACGGTAACGTGCTCAACAAGCCACGTGATAAAATGTGAGGATTGACGCTCTCAGACACGGAGGTAACTGAGATACGTCCTCAGCCACCTGAATTGAGGCGAGCCACTACGCCACCACGAGGACTTAGAGCGCATTGGGAATTGGGCGTTACAAATTGGGGATACAAAAATGAAATTAAAAAATAATGCATAAAGGCATTTGCGCAATTTTTGGCATACTTATATGACTTTTTGTAAACAACAAAATGACGTCACTGTGACATCATAGTGAGCAAAAACTTGCCACAAAGAAATAAATAAGTAAATAATTTATATATATATATATATATATATATATATATATATATATATAGATATATATATATAAAAGAAATATAGATTTTACAGCTAAATACAACACAATAAAAATTAAATATAAAATAAATAAATATGAATTAAAATGTTTAAAAATAATAAAATGTTTAAAATAATGACATTTACCAGATAAAAAAAAAGAAAATCCCGTTAAATGTACTGTATTTGCAGAAAAGCTTTGGAGTGCACCCAAATCCCTGTTATCCCTTCTAAATATTTTTTTTAGATGGTGTCACTTAACCCCTCCCAAGAACTATCTATTGTTTCTTTTAATCCTTCAGACGTCTTTAAACAACTTTGTGAGTCTTTGCTTATTTAACGAAGTGCTTTAATGTTTGTTGATAATTGTTTAGTCATTTTTGCAGATTCTGTCGAGGGAAATAAAAAACGTTTTATTCGATGCTGCGGCATCGACCAATCAGAGATGAGATGACACGCTCACCTGCGTAAAGCCACGCCCACAAGAGAGCTGAACGCATAACAGCGCTGCATTCTGTACAGTGACCGTCCACATCGCGTGTGTCCTCCGATAGTTATTGATCAGATGCCTAATTGACCAAATGAGGTCTGAAAAGGTGAGTACCCATCTCTTTTTAGACTAATCATCTAGTTATTCGTCCTAGAATGAGACTTTGTAATGCTCTTTGAATCTCTAAATACCTGTAGCTTGCATGTTATTTGTATTACTTTGTGTATATTCTACTGAATAGTACGTTTTTATTTCAATTATTTAATACAAAAATATTTAAAAAATTTGTTAAATTTTATTACACGTTTATGTTGTTATATTTACGTTTTATTTGGAATATATTGAGCTGTTTGCATAAAGTTAGCATACTGGTGCACTGTTTTTGCATGCATTATATTTAAAAACATAATGTTTTTGCATTTAAATGTTTATTGGCATATAGTCATTATCCTCACACTTTTTGTTTTTTTGCATGCATGTAATTTGAGAGTTTTGGTGGCATCTATACTATCTAATAGTAGTAGGCTAAATATTTATTTGCAAACGATGCTATTGTTTGTGTTAAGCTCTTCTGAATAGTATTTGAATACTTTAGTGAATTAAAATGTTTATATATATAATTTTCTTTTATTTATTTATTTAATTTATCCTTTAATCATCATATTCATTCATTATTATATATAAATATGTTATTATACCATGTGTTATACTGTATACACATTACATATACAGTATTATACATACAGTAGATTCCTTTAAAAATATATAAATTAGCCGTTATATTTATGTTTTAATTGGAACATATTTACTGTATTTTTTGGCATGTCCATTTGTAATGTGAGAGTTGTTGTGGCATTTACAATCCTGCAATAATGAGTAACTATATCCACTCAATCTGGAACAGAGAGCTTCATATTTCTGTGAAATAACATTTCTGAATTGACAGAGGTTTGCTTTGGCTTCTTGGAACCGCTCCTTTTATTGTTTAATTCTATGGGCAGTAAAATAATACTTTGGCATCCCACAAGGTGATTTTCACTCACAGTTCCCATAGGACGCCCTTATACGTCTGAGATCTTAATAATCTGGAGGTGTTGCTAGGAGATGAACTGCTTTAAAGGGTCACTATATGATACCGCCATGTCTTCTTGTGTTTTAGAGTTTGGATGTCTAGGTTGTGTTGCAGGTTTTTGTCTAGACTGAAATGGAGAGCAAGGATTTGAAGTGGCCTGAGGGCAATCCAAAGTCAGCTCACTTCCTCTCATGCAAATGTTTCACAATTGCTGCCATACTGATTCTGCTCATCATTGGTGCTGGCGTGGGTTTCATGACGGGTATGACAAACACCATTTATCTTAAAGTTTATGATTAAAATTCAATCAGAATTGGACTTTTAGTTCGAAGCCATCAATATGCTAGAAGTCTACTTCTAAAAGTACACACATACTTGTATGTTGGGGCGGGGGTGAGGGGGGTGCTGGTAAATCTGGTTTGGGACAAAGCCCTTCCTAACCCCCATTACACCTGGCCATGACCCAAAATGATTTTAGTCTATCAAACAAACTTCAAAATGTGGGCTCACGTATTTTTAATATCAAATTGAATCAATCCCTATTTTTTTGTTTAGCATACTTAGTACCAGAAGAACATTATTTCATGGAGACTGTGGAATTACAAGGGCTCAGTTATGACCCAGACCTACAAGATAAAACATCAGGATTCTCTCTAGTTTTGTCTGCAACTCTGAAAGCAAAGGTATGAGCTGAGCAGACGCTATGAATGTTAATGGTGAAGTGTGCAATTTTTCGATGTTTCGTAATACTTTCTTTCATCCGAGCTTAATGTGCAGAGACAACTATGAGTTAGCTATTTAGAAGCTAATTTCACCCAAAATGTGTAAACGCTGTGGTGCTATCAAAACCCAACAGCAACATTTGCTCCACCAATGTATGCGTCTGGAATGGGAATTTCATCATCTGTTTGTTCTACCAATGGAAGATGGATTTCCCTCCAAAAACCATTTTGAAAACAATGCAAATCCATTTGAAAAATTCCACACTTCAGGCCAAAAATGTTGAAATGTTGAATACAGATATTTCTGTCATTTTTAATGATGCATGATGAACGTTTCACTAATTTACAGATAAAGAATGTCTTTAGCGCCTCTTCAGTTGCACATCATTTTACAGACTGCCAGATTGTTGCTTATGGGTAAGTACATTGTTAACATGCCATTTTTTTTAAAGATATTTAACTGGACAATATATTAATGTTTGGTGGTGAGAAATGTCTAGATGCGAGCAAACGTGTCGCTACTGAAGAGTAGGGTTCGCAGAATGAGGCCAATCATCTAGCTACCTTGTCTTTGGATACATTTTGGTCTTATAGAGTTTGTAATATCTTTCAGGAACATCAACGGGAATGTGATGACCACTTTTCGTTTGGTCTTTCGGATCGCTCATGCCCAGGCTTACACAGAGAACTTCATTCAGGATCTCATCCGCTCTGGATTGAAGGTCATGTTGAATGGAAAACCCATCGATGTTCCAGAACACGGAGAGATCAGTAGCATCATCCTTCTTGGTACAATGGTCATTTGTAGCACGTTATAACATTTGCAAATTGTCCTTATTTCCTACTCTGTTATAAACATTATTGGTTCGCCGGTCTTAGCTGTTTTTTTCTAAATGGCCTCCAAACCTGACCAGCTGACACGTGCCCAAAACCACTCTAAAGCAATCAAAATACACCAGTGTAACCAGCTTGACCAGGCTAGTAAACAAGCTAACCACTTTAGGGTTTTTGCAGCAGTTAGTTGATAATAATAGTTTAATTTGGACTATTTTTTGTTTTGTTATTCCAGGGGCAAGTGGAAAGTCATTCTATGAGATCGGGAATGACATGAGTAAGATGGAATTTGACAATAATACATAAATGTCAATCATATCTGTACATGCTTAGATATTAGGTCTGGATGCTTAGATGTTGTTGTTGTTTACTGCAGGTAAATGTCCTGAGAACACATTCACTTGTGGCAATGGCGAGTGCATCACAAAGCCAAACCCAGAGTGTGACTTTATATCCGACTGCGTAGATGGTTCGGATGAAGCCTTTTGCTGTAAGTTTCACCATCTTGCTATCTTGAGCTGCTATGCTAAAACTTTGGCTAGACCAGAAACCCATAAACACTTGGAAGTGAGCTCTTTTGACTTGGATTAGTAATTAACCACCAAGTAATTAGCCAGAACACCTTAGTAGCCACTTAGCAATGTGCCAGCTTCCGTCCAGATTTGTACAAGCCAGCACCACTCATACGTTCAGAAAATATAGACTGGTTTATATTAGGTCGTTCTTTGGTTAATAACTGTTGTTTTTCTTATAGCCTGCGGAACACGTCCAGCCATGGGTAGCCGCATTGTAGGAGGCGAGAATACCCGTCATGGTGAGCTACCCTGGCAGGTCAGTCTGAGACTACGTGGCCGCCATACCTGCGGTGCCTCCGTCATCAACAACCGCTGGCTCGTGAGCGCCGCTCATTGTTTTGAAACGTAAGGAAACTTTAACAATCCCACACTCAGCACCAATTCTCTATGTCTTCTGAATATGTCTCCCTTATATGTCAAAGAGAGAACAACCCCAAAGATTGGACGGCTCTAATAGGAGCCAATCTGGTCAGTGGAGAGGAAGAAGAGGCCACCACGCAAAACATCAAGTCCTTGACCGTCTCTCCAGACTATGATCCCATGACGACGGACAGTGACGTGACTGTACTGGAGTTGGAAACACCCTTGAAGTTCAGCCCTTACATTCAGCCAGTCTGTATCCCATCATCCTCTCACAATTTCAGTCCTGGACAGAACTGCATCGTCTCTGGTTGGGGAGCTCTCAGTCAGTACACGAGTGAGTATGTTGGTGGGGCGGTAAGCTTCAGAACATTTGCCGGGGAAGTTATCCAATAAAGAAATACTCAAGAGAAGTCTTTGAATCTTTTCCCAAGATAAGACAGTTTATTCGGTACCAGGTGAAGTTCTCATACACAAGTGCAAGAGGCTTGAGCTGAGAAGTCACACAAACTTCCCTAGCATTGTGGTGCTAAGTTTTGCATGATCAAACAGCTCTCACAATATGTTTAAAATCTAGAAGTAACATGTAAAATATGCAACACTGACACTGTAAAATAAAGTGTTGCCAAAGATTCTAAAGGTCCATTTATGTTTGCTGTACCTTGGTGGAAGTATGTGTACATTAAGTGCACCTTTAAATTGAGATGTTATAAATCCATAACATGCAGCGTCAGGTAATCATTGCCTGATTTATGACTACAGTTCTTTGTATCTGAGCAGGTGATGTGCCATCAAAATTACAAAAGGCAATAGTGCAGATCATTGATTCAAAAGTCTGCAACAAGTCATCCGTTTACAGAGGGGCAGTCACACAAAACATGATGTGCGCTGGTTTTCTTCAAGGGAAGGTGGATTCCTGTCAGGTAAGGGTAACAAATGCATGATCAATTAGTTAATATTACAATCTAAAGCCTATATTTTGTCAATTTTGTGTTTTGTGGTCCTCAGGGAGACTCTGGGGGCCCTCTAGTATGTGAGGTGGCCCCTGGGCGTTTTTTCCTAGCGGGTGTGGTGAGTTGGGGAGTGGGATGCGCACAGATTAACAAACCTGGAGTTTACTCCCGAGTCACCAAACTCCGCAACTGGATCCTAAGCTACACTGATTCCACAATGGCTCATGTCAACCCCACTTTTCCAAGTGTCACAACTACTGCAGTTCAACTTGTTAAATCAGTGAAACCACCCTCTGACTTCGCCAGTAATGAATATATCCCTTCACCTGCAAACTGCAGTGGGAATTATAACTGTGGTGAAGGCGTGTGTATAAGCAAGATAAACCCAGAGTGTGACAGAGTTGTCGATTGCTCCAATGAGGCAGATGAGAAAAACTGTGGTAAATTGCAACTTGCTTTTAACTACATCAGTATGTACTATAATGGATTCAATCAATCTGTTGGATGTTTTGCCAAAGACATTTTCCAAAACTGTATGATAAGGCCTGAAACTACTCTATGCAATTACGTGAACATAGACATTTATAACTAAGCATAGAGGGAGCCAGCTGGTACGTAAAAGCTGTGCAGTATGCAAACCTTACTCCCCTGGCCTTAAGAGGCACGCTAGCGACTGACGTTAGAGGCAGTAGCCTTTAGCCACCCATGCCGGCTGATGCTGGTTCAGATCCCGCTCAGAGTGGGTTACATAAGCAAGATCAATTTTATGTGTTCATGTGGATTCTGAAATATGCCAGAGCGCAATTTATAACTTTGACTATTGTCATGTTGATAAGAAACAACAAAGCACTGTCCAACTGAAACTTTGTAAGACAGAATTCAGTTACTAAGCTACTAAAATATCGCCACAGACATTTGATGGTAACTCTATTACACCACCACCACCACCACCACCACCACAGTAACTCAAGAATGCATGTTAAGTTTGTACAATGGGACCAAATTCTCGCAAAGCATTGGTCAAGCATTTGCGACTACATTTGCGTACTTGCACAGAGTATGTTTCTTGCTTTAAGTTGGTATTTAATAAGTGAACTGTTTTAAAAATATGTGGCTTTTTCTATTTTTTTGTATTATTATCATCCCCTTTTCTCCCCAATTTGGAATGCCCAATTCCAACTACTTAGTAGGTCCTCGTGGTGGCGCGGTTACTCGCCTCAATCTAGGTGACGGAGGACAAGTCTCAGTATTCTTCGCTTCTGAGACGGTCAATCCGTGCATCTTATCACGTGACTCGTTGTGCACGACACCACAGAGACTCACAGCATGTGGAGGCTCATGCTACTCTCCGTGATCCATGCACAACTTACCACACGCCCCATTGAGAGCGAGAACCACTAATCGTGACCAAGAGGAGGTTACACCATGTGACTACCCTCCCTAGCAACTTGGCCAATTTGGTTGCTTAGGAGACCTGGCTGGAGTCCCTCAGGGGCTACTCCAGGGGTGGTCAATTCTCACTGAGCTACCCAGGCCCCCAAAATTGGTGTCTTTTAATCAATGCAGTAAAGTCTATTTCCTAGGTTTGTACCTTGAATTAAAGAAGTGGCGTTGCCATCAGTACCGTATTAGCTGGGACGTCCCATAATTTAGCATAAATTATGACATCCCGTTTGGGATGCCTATGGTTCAGCATTTTAGCGTGTGGCCAAACGTCCCTTAATCAGTACTAGCTAGTTCATAGGTTTGCTAACATTTCGTCATGTGAAAACGGGATGATTGAGCATTTTGAGTGCTTCTATATGAGACACAAAGATTTCAATCCCGTATCGAAGCACTCAAAATGCTCAAGTATCCAGATTTGCATGGGGAAATGTTGGCAAACCTATGAACTAGCTAGCACTGAAATACCAAACATTGTACTAGCTTGAGGGAACAAGAATATCAGGGTCACTTACTTCCTTTGTAGACTGCGGGCACCGTCCAGCCGTGGGCCAAGAGAGGATCATTGGGGGCATCACTGCCAGAAGAGGTGAATGGCCATGGGTGGGAAGCCTGCAGTTCCAGCGGGTTCACCGCTGCGGAGCTACGCTAATCCACAGCAAATGGCTCCTAACTGCAGCTCACTGCTTCAGAGGGTAATATACCATTGAACCTTAACCCACGACTACCTAACTTGCTCTACAGGGAAGCGTTTACTAGAAGTAGTCTGTATTTTTAAGTTCGATTTCAGTTGGACTAAAGCAATAATTAGTCTTTTAAAATGTACTACAGACCGAAGTAATGTGATTGTGGCTCGGCTTTGTCCAGCATGTATAGATGTTAATTGGACCACAGTAAGCCTGGGCATCGTTCGCATTATCTGAAAGACAAAGATGACACTCAACAGACTGTTTTTGATGCAAGGCAATACAAACAAGGAAGAGCTATCCACCCTTTTTCAAAACATGGAAGTGTTCCACGATTCATAAAGGAGGCCTTTTTCATTTTCTGTTCTCCCAGTGTTTTCGTTCACATCAGTGCGTGTTCTTAACGGATAATGTGATGTTTAGTGTATTAAATTTGTAAAAATGAGCACAGGTACTTTAGAGAATCTCTTGTTTTTTTAACAGTGCCTCAACCGTAAACTTAAGAGTGGATTTATGACGTAAAGCGATGGCCGACGGTTAGTTACGTTGATACCAATGACTACTTCGAGTTATGAAAGCCAACAACTGCCACAAGTTGATCCTGAACTAATTTTTACTCCAACTAACACCTAAAATGGTTGTTCTCCATCTGGATTGCTCGTTTGTGTAGTTTGTACATTGCTTCTTATGCAGACCGAAACCAGAAAACAGTCCAGTAGCATCATGGCACCACAAAGTTGTTAGTCAGTAAAATTTTGAAATTATTCGATTACGCCTTGTGTCGTGTATACTTGGACAGACAGATAAAGACTTGACCTGTGTAGCTCGATAACTGCACATTTGAATATATTAACTGTTTGTGTTGGGGTGGGGGGGTTTCTTAATAGTGAGTTGAACGCCGCTGGCTGGACAATAAGTCTTGGCTCGGTCATTTGGTCTGGAGTGGGTGCTCTGGCGATTCCAGTGCAAAGGATCATCCCTCACTCTGCATTCAATAACAGCAACATGGACTTTGACGTGGCACTGGTGGAGCTCTCCATCCCAGCCCCCAAGTCCTACACCATCCAGACTGTTTGCTTGCCTTCTCCCTTCCATGCATTCATGAAAAGAATGGAGTGCTACATCATGGGATGGGGCGCAGTTAGGGAGGATGGTGAGTTTGTGGTTTGTCAAGTGTGTTTCTCTTAGTGGTTCGATTAAACAAAGTTGCGGCCAATCAGTGTGATAGTAGACTATTCCCAATACTATAACGGGGACAACTGAATTTTGGCTTGGACAAACATACAAAGTGTGAAATCACAGTAAAATACATTTATTACGAGATTTACTTTTGGCAAAAAAAACAAAGAAATTGGTAATAGAATGGACTATTTGTTTGACATGGTCCATTATGACTGTCTTCATTTGTTCTACTTAAGGTATGATAACCAATTTGCTGCAGAAAGCGCAGGTTAGCATCATTGATCAGCTGGACTGCCAGCAAGCTTATGGTGCTGAACTTACCGACAACATGATGTGTGCTGGCTCCATGCAGGGGGATAGGGACACATGTATGGTAAGTACCTGGTTGGAAGATCGAATCAAGTTGTGCATTTACTTAATTGTACAATTCTGAGTTTCAGAAACACCGTTTTATTTTCTGTGTTGATCATTAATTTTTAAACCGGCTAATTTGTTGCAGGTGGTATGATATTTTTCGTTCTAGATAGCATTTGATTGGACAAAAATGGGTGTAGCCCAAAATAAGCCATATATGTTTCTGGTCTGTTTTCCCACAAGAGCCTATATTTAATATGCAATATCTGCTAAAAGTTATATTTGTCAGTCTATATTAGTACACAAGGATATAAATGGGTTCAAAGCTAACAGACATAGACTAAAACCCCCAAAACTAAAACTCAAATTTTGAATTCATGGAGACAACAATGCTAACTTCAAAAAATCAGCGGTTGCACATTCTTCTTGTTGTAAGAGAAATCCGAATCACTTACAACGAAGCTCTGCTGCACTTAACCAGTGCTATTTAATGCCATAATGGTCTTTTTTTAACCTTAAAACAGCCACAGTGCTTCTTAAGCCGATTACGTAACCCAGCCTTATGTAACTCAACCATATCATTGGGTTTTCTGTGGACTTCTTTAAATGTCATGCCTTTTCTTCTGCAGGGAGACTCAGGGGGACCTCTGGTGTGCCATGAAACCCCGGGCCGGTGGTTCCTGGCTGGGGTGACCAGTTGGGGTCACGGCTGCGGTCGCATCGGCTACCCCGGAGTTTACTTGCGGGTTACGGCTATTAGAGAATGGATCTCTATATACCTCACTTTTTAAATGTAATGAAGGTACTATCTGGAATTGTTGTCAACCATTGTTGTTTTACCCAATTAATGTGCAGTCGTGCTTCTTAACCTAAGAAGATCCATCAAACACGGAGCTTCTGGTGCTTCTGTTCATACTGTTACATATTTATTTTTTGGTATTTATTGACGATGCATTCTGATGTATGATACATTTAAAACCTCAATGTGGTACAGGGGTTGTGGCAAACCGTCTCCAGGCCCATATGGAGTCACTGACTTTATTAGCATTTCTACACCGTTTTCAAGAGCAAATTGGATTTGGAATGGATGTAAAACTGAAACATACTTCAATTAGCAAACTTAATTAACATACATGGAAAGGGACAGAGTATATATATATATATATATATATATATAGAACAATGTCAATAATGGGCTTTCAAGTTTCCATGTGGGCCTAGGCGTAACTCATATTGCTCAGAAATATAAAGATATAATCAAGTTAAGGTTCCCTATAGAGACTAAATACCCAAGGAAATAAACTTTGGCAACATTTGTTTATCCTGCATATCAAGGGTATTGGGGTATTGCCCCCCCTTGTTTTTCCTAGAGCTGGAATGATTGACGATCAACCTGTTGCTTAACCTCCATCCTAGTACCAGTCCTGGTAAACGTCATATTTTACGCATATCAAAATGAGTCTGTGAGAGATAAATGTACTCGTCCATTTAATGGGTTGTACTATCTTAGTGTCTTGGCTCACATGAAAATGAGATTTTTTTCTATTTGTTTATTTCAACTAATTTGCTTCTAAATGGTTGAACCATTGTTGTTTGTTACAAATGGTGCTACATTCTGCTATTTTATCAAAGTAAGACAAACGTCAACAATAAAGATGGACCAATTTAATAGTATTTATTTGCATTTCCATAATTGCAAAAACGTCTGGGTAACAATTCCACAAAATCTTCTGAACAAAGAGGTTGTTTCACTTGCCAAGCTTTCACGAGACTTCATGAAGGATCTGCATTTCCACAATGTGTGTCTAAACAAATGTAGTACTGTACTGAACAGACAATGAGACAAATGACACTCCAAACTTGACAATTGCATTTTGTTCTTTCGGGGTAAAGGAGCACTATTTGGCTGCACCCGAGGAAGAGGCAACAGTTATTGCAACAAAGACGCCCCTGAATTCTCCCCCGAAAAGAACTAGGTTTGTGGAAAAGGGATGGTAAAGTGAGCCATTCCTTCTGGGAGAAAGATCCACCAATGACAAGATGGCTTGATGCATGGATAAGAGCACAAGGGGCGGAGTCAAGACCTTCCATTGTTGTTAGTATGTGGAGCTAAAATCTGTACCCATAATCTTAATTCTCGACACAATTTCAAGCATATGAAATGCAACCACCGTAATCTATCCATAATAATCTTAATTTCAATTGGCAAATCATTCAATTACAAATATGTCTTAATTAACTGTTTAAACATGTATCAAAAACAATAAAATGGAAAAACGTCCATGTGCAGTCTAAATCCACCTGCTTGCTTCTGTAGTGATCAGCTGTTGATGTGAGGTCAAAAATCCAAGTCTATACACGTTATGCAGACCGAGAATCTGTACCAGAGTACTCGTGTGATACAGAAGTATTACTGGCCACCATTTGTACATCAAATACGCGCTCTTTCCCTCTGTAATCTTGAATTATATGCACGTGAGACTGTGTTCCATGCATCCATATAACGATCCATGCACATGGCAATGCATTTCTGGAAAAACACAAGGGTTAGGTAGGATATAACTTCCTCAAATGAACATTAATGAAGGAAGTGAGTGCCGGTTTGACGTCAATACCTGTTCAGAATTGTCCAATGAGCTTCCTGGCTTGACGATGCACTTCTTGAAGCATTTGTCTGTCATTCTCTGCAATGCAGGACAAATGCCATTTAAATTGTGCGCAATCAGACTACCCCCCTCACAAACAATGTACTAGTTACGTAATTTATTTATGATATATTTAGGTTTTACAATGTGTTTTTAATATGTGTATTTAGTCTTACTGTACTGACAGAGTTTGTAATAGTCAAAACAAGTGAAAAAAATCTACCAGTGCTGAAGAAGTAATCCAAAGTATTTAGAATAACGGAATACGTTACAAATTACATTTTACAGCATGTATTCTGCCATCTGTAGTGGAATACATTTCAAAAGTAACCCTCCCAACCTTGTCTACAACCAATGTCTTATTTTGATCCATTGTTTAATTAATAATTAAATAAGTTAAACACACCATCTCGCATAATATGGAGTGATTGATAAATTATATCCATCCATCCATCCATACATACATTCATTCATTTTTTATAAAAACTTATCAATATGCTATCGATCAGCAAAATATCAACAACAGCAATAAGGTAATCATGAAATACTTTATTAAAGTTGATTTGTCCGGCAGTGTGACGACCTCTACCTTTTAAAACCGTTTAAAACAGCATTTTGCGAATGTTTTTATAATTATTGTGCAGCTTTTATGACGTCATGAGTAGTGACACTAGGTAACACCATTATATTTTGCTATTTGGTATAGATACATTTAAAGAAGCACACTGAAATTATTCTGTACACCTTATTAATACGCAATTTAACGTCTTTTGAGATTAAAGTCACAAACCTGCAGCAGCTCTTGAGCGTTCGCAACAGCAATTTGAACTTTAACTTGCTCCATTATAGTTCCGGTGTCCATTTTACCAGACGAAGACCCGGAGGGAAAATCTGAACTGAAACTGTCCATATTAGATATTAAAGATATAACAAAATTAAGAGCAAACGATTAATGTCTGCGCCGCTTCAGCACATGTGATCAATTCGCCAATGCCCTTGAGATAACCCGGAAGCGCTGTTGAACAGATCCTGACTGTTGACTTCTGGGAAATGTAGTTTTTCAGCGCAACACACACAAATGTACAAATATATATATAAAAATTCTAAATTAATAATAATAATAATAATAATTTATTATTATTATTATTATTAATATGTTAATAATAATAATAATAATATATATATATATATATATATATATATATATATATATATATATATATATATATACAGTACTGTGCAAATATGTTTGGCACTATTTTGACATAAATAGTTTTCATTTATGACACACTAAAACTGAAGATATAAAAAACTATTTTAAGACAAATGCTTTTGTGAAACATCTTATGTGCCTAAAACATTTGCACAGTACTGTAGATGTATATAGTGCATTCAGGAAGTATTCAGACCCCTTCATTTGTTGCAGCCTTATGCTAAAATGTTTTAAATGATAATTTTTTCACATCAATCTACACTGCATACCCCATAACGACATAGCAAAAAACTGATTTTTGATAACATTTCAAATTTATTCAAAAGAAAAACTGAAATATTACATTGGCATAAGTATTCAGACCCTTTGCTGTGAGATTTTGAAATATGTGCATCCCATTTCTCTGGATCGTCTTTGAGATGTTTCTACACTTTGATTGGAGTCCACCTACAATCAGTGGCAAATTCAATTGATTGGACATGATTTGGAAAGTCACACACCTGTCTATATAAAGTCTCACAGCTGAAAATGCATACCAGAGCAAAAACCAATCCATGAGGTCAAAGGAACTGCCTGCAGAGCTCAGAGACAGGATTGTGTTGATCTGGGGAAGGCTACAAAAAAAATCAGCTGCATTGAAGTTTCCCAAAAGCACAGTGGCCTCCATAAATCTTATATGGAAGAAGTTTGTAACAACAGGACTTTTCCTAGAGCTGGCCGCCCAGCCAAACTGAGCAATCGGGTGGGAAGGGCCTTGGTAAGAGAGGTGACCAAAAACCTGATGGTCACGCTGGTTGAGCTCCAGAGATCATGTGTGGAGATGGGAGACACTTGCAGAAGGACGACCATCACAGCAACACTCCACCGATCTGGGCTTTATGGCAGAGTGGCCAGATGGACGCCTCTCCTCAGTGCAAGACACATAAGAAATTACCCAAAGGGCTCAATTCCAAGCATCATGTCTGGAGGAAACCAGGCACCACTCATCCCCTACACAATACCATCCCAACGATGAAGCATGGTGGTGGTGGCATCATGCTGTGGGGGTGTTTTCAGCAGCAGAGACTGGGGGACTGATCATGGTTGAAGGAAAGCTAAACTAAGCAAAATACAGAGATATCCTTAATGAAAACCTGGTCCAGAGTGCTCATGACCTCAGAAGTTTCACCTTCCAACAGGACAAAGACCCTAAGCACACAGCCAAGACAACTCAAGAATAGCTTACTAGGGACAATTCTGTGAATGTCCTTGAGTGGCCCACCAGGAGCCCAATCCCGAACCCAAGCGAACATCTCTAGAGACACCTGTAAATGGCGGTCCGCAGACAGTCCCCATCCAACCTGACAGAGCTTGAGAGGATCCGCAGAGAAGAATGCCAGAAAATCCCCAAATCCAGGTGTGCAAAGCTTTTCTCATCATACCCAAAAAGACTTGAGGCTGTAATCGCTGCCAAAGGTGCTTCAACTAAGTACTGAGTTAAGGGTCTGAATACTTATGTCAATGTGATATTTCAGTTTTGTTTTTTATATACATTTGCAAAGTTATCAAAAATAGAGTGTAGATTGATTTGAAAAAATAATAATTTAAAGCAGTTTTGCATACGGCTGCAACAAGGGATCTGAATACTTAACAAATGCATATAAATAGTGTATATACTGTATTTATGGATATAAGAAAATTAATATTATGCAATATGCTCAAAACTATAGTATCACTATTTGGTCTACGTATATTTATTGCCATGTTTAAGAGGGTTCTGTACAGCAGATGGCACTACATTACAACAGACATACTGAGGAGAAAATAGTAACTTCAGATGTATTCTATTATTTTATCCATAAAAACTGCATAAATGCATAAATACTTATTTAATGTACAATTGTTACAATTAATGTTCATATGTTCAAAATGTTCATACACAAAAAAAAAAAACAAACAAAAAAAAAGTTTATGCATTCAAAATTCCATCACATTGAATGAATTGGACATTTACATTTTATTTTTTTTGTAAAGTGAGATGTAATTTATTTTAATTACTGTTGTAAACAGGGCATTGGGACAGTAACGGTCATTTTTCAGCTCTAATAACTCTTTTATGAACGCTTGTGTTGGCAGGGGGTCTAACAGAATTTACAGTCAGACAGTACAGTGGGTTTGATGGTTATCCCAAAAAAACTCTCTAAGAGTGTCAGGTAAGAAAAACATAAAATAAAATAATAATAATCATGTTTGTCATACTGGAGTAATTTACTTTGGTAGGTAATGTCAGAAGGATAATTTAAAAAATAATAATAATAATTTAAAACAATTCTGGTATCACTTTAAAAATTAATAAATACAAAAGAACACAACAACTGAACATCACGATTTAATAATAACAACAACAATAATAATTATACATATATATATATATATATATATATATATATATATATATATATATATATATATATATATATATTTAATATTAAGATTATTTATTAAGATTAATATTTTACTGATATACATGTTTAATATCTGAATAGTATAATAATAATAATAATAATAATAATAATAATAATAATAATAATAAAAACCTATTAAGACGAGTGAAATATATATATATATCACCATGCATACACCATTTACACAATACATGGTCACATGGATGCTTACTCATTCACCGAAACACTTGTTAACTAGTAATAAGAAATGTTTCGGTGAATGACTAATTCTTATTAATTGTAAAGCGCGTCCTAAGATCCCCTTCAATCATCCTCCGCCATGATTGGCCATTTACGCGTGAAGAGGAGGAGCTACGGGGATCCACACTCACTCAAAGCTCGAGTCACCCAGAAGTAATGTTCTCCAGTCAGATCGGATCGGTCTCATAACGAGACATGTTACTACTGAAACCTTTGCGTACAAAGTCTTAAAGTCAAATACCTACTTGTAAAAGTCGAATGCATACTGTGAGAGTCCGAGTGTGGAGAGGAAATAAGGTAAGGTCATGCTAAATTTTAACCATACATAGTCTTGGAATGTAGTTTTGTTTACAACTAATTTAATCACGTGACATGTATTTTATATGATGTTACACGGTAGCGCTTTTAGCGAATACCTCTGTTAAATATTTTATATCCTTCACGTACCGGTTTTTAACTTTTTTTTTCATTCATTTAATTTTTCAAAAGATATTTATTAAGTATTATTAAGTTATATTTACTTAAACATTGCACGTGTTGCCATTGTAACTAGTTTCCACAAAAATACTTATGGTTGCTCCTGTTACTACTACTCTAAATAAGGATATATATATATATATATATATATTTTTCAAACAGTGCAATAAAATAAATACATAAAAAGATTCTCTCACGACAGTGGTTGTAGCAGTAATCATAGTTACTATGGCATTTTGGCAAAAAAACACGGTTACCATGGAGAATTCAAGGGTCTTTGTTGGTTGATGCATCTCAAGATAATGATGTTGTGGTGGCTGTGTAGAGGCTGTTGAATGTTTAGTTTGGCTGCTTCTTGTTACTTTTCATGACAATATTTTCCAAAGTTGCCTTATTATTATTATTATTATTATTATTATTATTATTATTATTATTATTATTATGTGCACTGTATTTATAATACAACATTAACCATTTTAAATGTTATTCATTTAACTATGGTGTAGTAGCATTCAAGCTACTTCACTATTTATTAAGTTTCAAGGTTCATTCTCCTCTGAAGATTGGTGGGTAGTTTTATGAATGGATGAAAAGATAATGAAGAGCGGTGACTTTATCTAAGATCAGAGAGGTTGGTGATAATTCATCGTCTGTGAATCAGTAACCCTTGTACTGAATAGGAGTACATAACTCGTGGTGAACTAAACACTACGCTTTATTGCCGTTTAATAAACGATTATGAGTTCACAAGAGGTCCAGTTTAGTGTCAAATATAAGATTGTTTCCAAGTGTAATTCTTCTAAGTATGATGATCCTGTACATCCATTGTAAGATTATATGTTAGGGATTTAAACTTTGCTCAACCTGGGACCGACTGAATTTAGAAATTGAATGGCTGAAGAGGATTTAAGCAGTTTGAAGTCTTAAACCATTTTCAACGAGGAAATGGTGATTTGAGGAATTTGCTGGGAATTTGTGAGGCTACAGTTTAAGTCAGAAGTTTACATACACTTTAGGTTGAAGTCATTTAAACTAATTTTTTAACCACTCCACAGATTTAAAATTGGCAAACTTTAGTTTTGGCAAGTCGTTTAGGACATCTACTTTGTGCCTGACATGAGTACATTTTCCAACATCTGTTTACTGACAGATTGTTTCATTTTTAATTGACTATCACAATTCCAGTGGTTCAGAAGTTTACATACACCAAGTTAACTGTGCCTTTAAGCTTGGACAATTCCAGAAAATGATGTCAAGCCTTTAGACAATTAGCTTCTGATAGGAGGTGTACCTGTGGATGTATTTTAAGGCCTACCATCAAACTCAGTGCCTCTTTGCTTGACATCATGGGAGAATCAAAAGAAATGACTTCAGAAAAAAATTGTGGACCTCCACAAGTCTGGTTCATAATTAGTAGCAATTTCCAAATGCCTGAAGGTACCACGTTCATCTGTACAAACAATAGTATGCAAGTATAACACAATGGGACCACAAAGTCATTATACTGCTCAGGAAGGAGACGCATTCTGTCTCCTAGAGATGAACGTAGTTTGGTGTGTAAAGTGAAAATCAATCTCAGAACAACAGCAAAGGACCTTGTGAAGATGCTGGAGGAAACAGGTTGACAAGTATCTATATCCACAGTAAAACAAGTCCTATATCGATATAAAATGAAAGGCTGCTCAGCAAGGAAGAAACTGCTGATCCAAAATTGACATGAAAAAAGCCAGACTACAGTTTGTAAGTGCACATGGGGACAAAGATCTTGGAGAAATGTCCTTTGGTCTAATAAAACTTAATAGTTTGGCCATAATGACCATTGTTATGTTTGGAGGAAAAAGGGTGAGGCTTGCAAGCCGAAGAACACCATCCCAACTGTGAAGCATGAGGGTGCAGCATCATGTTGTGGGAGTGCTTTGCTGCAGGAGGGACGGGTGCACTTCACAAAATAGATGGAATCATGAGGAAGGAAAATTATGTGGATATATTGAAGCAACATCTCAAGACATTGGCCAGGAAGTTAAAGTTCGGTCGCAAACGTGTCTTCCAAATGGACAATGACCCCCAAGCATATCTCCAAAGTTGTGGCAAAATGGCTAAAGGGCAACAAAGTTGAGGTATTTGTGTTCCCATCACAAAGCCCTGACTTCAGTCCGATAGAAAATGTGTGGGCAGAACTGAAAAAGCGTGTGCGAGCAATGTGGCCTACAAATGGGCCAAAATTCCAGCAAATTATTGTGAGAAGCTTGTGGAAGGCTTTCTAAAATGTTTGCCTTAAACAATTTAAAGGCAATGCTACCAAATACTAACAAAGTGTATGTAAACTTCTGACCCACTGAGAATGTGATGAAAGAAAAAAAAGCTGAAATAATGAATTCTCTCTACTATTATTATGACATTACACATTTTTAAAATAAATGTATGTAATCTCACATTTTATTTTTTGTCTTTTGTCTAGTTTAAAGATGTCTGTCAGTAATCACGAAAACCGAAAGTCAAGGTCTAGCTCCGGGTCTATGAACATTCATCTGTTCCACAAGACGTCACATGCAGACAGCCTACTTACCCACCTCAACCTTCTCCGCAAGCGACGGGTCTTCACAGATGTGGTCTTGCGTGCTGGACATCGGGCTTTCCCATGCCATCGGGCGGTGCTGGCCTCATGTAGCCGCTACTTTGAGGCTATGTTCAGTGGTGGCCTGAAGGAGAGCCGTGACGCCGAAGTCAACTTCCATGACTCTTTGCACCCTGAGGTTCTGGAGCTTCTGCTAGACTATGCCTACTCCGCCCGGGTCATCATCAACGAGGAAAATGCTGAGTCTCTGCTTGAGGCTGGCGACATGCTCCAGTTCCATGACATCCGAGACGCCACAGCAGAGTTCCTGGAGAAGAATCTGCATTCGTCCAATTGCCTTGGGATGATGCTTTTGTCAGATGCTCATCAGTGCCAGAGATTGTATGAGCTCTCTTGGCAGATGTGCCTGGCAAATTTTGCTAATCTGTACCACACGGAGGACTTCCTGAGCCTGCCAAAAGATAAAGTCCAGGAGCTCGTTTTTAGTGAGGAGTTGGAGGTAGAGGACGAAAGTATTGTGTATGAGGCTGTTATTGACTGGGTAAAAGCAGATATTGGGAGGAGACATCTTGATCTTCCTGACCTTCTGCGGTGTGTTCGCCTCGCACTGCTCCCGGAGACCTACTTGCTAAAGAATGTTGCATCTGAGGAGCTTGTCATGGGACACAAGGTGGGTCGTGAGATTGTGGAAGATGCTGTCCGTTGCAAAATGAAGATTCTTCAGAACGACGGAGTGGTCACAGGCTTCTGCGCCCAACCCCGGAAGGTCAGCCAAGCCCTACTGCTTCTTGGGGGCCAAACGTTCATGTGCGACAAAATTTACATGATTGATCACAAAACAAAGGAGATCACACCCAAAACAGACATCCCCAGTCCTCGCAAAGAGTGTAGCGCTTGTGCCATTGGCTGCAAAGTATATGTTACTGGTGGACGAGGGTCTGAAAATGGGGCTTCAAAAGACGTTTGGGTATATGACACCTTACATGATGAATGGTCCAAAGCTGCTCCAATGCTCGTTGCTAGATTTGGTCATGGCTCAGCTGAACTTGACCACATATTGTATGTTGTGGGTGGACATACATCCCTTGCAGGATCATTTCCTGCATCCCCATCTGTGTCTCTCAAACAAGTGGAACAGTACAACCCACAGTCCAATAAGTGGACGTTAGTAGCTCCTCTTCGAGAGGGTGTGAGCAATGCTGCTGTTGTAGGCGCTAAAAACAAGCTATTTGCTTTTGGCGGAACAAGTGTCAACAGGGACAAGTATCCGAAGGTTCAGTGCTTTGACCCCTGTGAGAACAGGTGGACTGTACCCACCACTTGTCCTCAACTCTGGCGTTACACAGCAGCAGCAGTTGTTGGCAATCACATTGTTGTAATTGGTGGAGACACAGAGTTCTCCGCAAGCTCAGCTTATCGCTTCAATAGCGAGACGTTCCAGTGGACCAAGTTTGGGGATGTCACTGCCAAAAGAATCAGCTGTCACGCAGTAGCATCAGGAAATCGGCTTTATGTGGTCGGGGGCTACTTTGGTGCGCAGAGGTGTAAAACATTGGACTGCTATGACCCCTCTACAGACTCCTGGGACAGCATAACTAGTGTGCCATATTCACTTATACCGACAGCGTTTGTCAGCACCTGGAAATATCTCCCATCTTGAAGAAAATATGTCTCTTATTTGGTAAGCATTGCCACATCCTCCCTAACATCCAGTGTATGAAGAAGATTTGAAATAGTAATCATTATTATTGATAAGGCCAAAGCATACTTTGTTTTTCCGTATGCCGTTACGTCTTCTGCATAGTGCTCATGATGCAAATTTCGTCATCAGAACAGTACCTGCAGACTGTTTGTGTGCAGCCTAGTTTGTCTAGACACGCGGACAGTCAAAGTCTTTACACGGCACTGCTAAATGGATCTCACAAACAGTTGTAGTGCGCATGCATTGAACACATCCATATGGGCTTGTGGTCAAAAGCGTATACTTTGAGAGGCTAAGCTCTCGACTGTGCGTGACATGGAACGGCAGACAGAAAAACGAAGTATACCCTAGCCTTTAGACTTGACAAAAACATGAGTAGCAAATAGTCAAATACTGTTAACCAGTTAACAAAAATGCTTTGAATACAAGCCCCAAAGACCTCCCCAGATGTACATAGCAGTAATTTTGTTTTTTGATGAGCAATATCTATCCCTAATTAGTGCTGTAGGGTGTCAAATAAAGAAGAAATGTTGCTTAATAGTATAAGGAATGTGGCAGCACAAATTACAGGGTAGTGGTGTTCCTCTGGAGCTTACAGGCTTTTCCATATGCTTCATGCAAGAACATAATCAGGTTTGTGCTTGTAATTCTGCTTATGGTGTGGCTTGTAAAACTTTTTTACACATTGCCCAGAAAAAAAAAGCTTATAGTTTGGTAACCTGGGTAGCTGGCAGATGTTTACAAATCTTCAGTCTAAGAAATAAATGGGCTAATGCATTGTTCTCGCAAGGGCAGATAGAAACAAGACCGATGATAACTCAAATAATGGTTTCACATGGATCAGCATTGTTTAGAGAAGGTGGGTTTGTTTGAGATTGAGGGTCAATGTTTGGCAAGAAGATTCAACGATAGTGACTGCACCTTTGCTGGAAGCTTTCATCTCTGTCAGATGGCGGTTTTACACATCTGACGTTAGTCCAGCATGTTCCTTATATTCATGAGGTCCTTCAGAATGTGCTTTTTATTTATTCTTAAACAGGACCTTGCTTGACGATTTATAAGAAGGAATATGAAATATGAAAACAGCCCATCCTGCGCACACTTGCAGCTTGTTACAGAGAGCTCGGCACACACTTAATGGGCAAACGCCTAGGGGAACTGCTGTTTGCTTTTCTCAATAATAAACAGATGGTTTGGGTGGAGACGGACAGAAGCGAGCAGGCTGCAAGGCCCCAGATCTGCATGTCTGCAGCTGACAAGTCTCTTTTATCCTTTTTTGACATTGAATAAGAAGCAATTCAGCTCTTTGAATATGACTAATTTGGCAATGATTTTTGATACTGGAGCAAGGTATGCACAATAGAGTACACTGCACTGTTTGGCAGCCAAGAGCTTAAAACTAAAAATACACATTGCTTCAGAAGCTGTCAGCTCTTAACAGTGGCAAGGAAAACAAATAAAGAAATTCTCCGTTGCTTTAAAACAAAATGACTTGCAGTACACCCTACAATGTTGCACATGCATTGCACCTTAGGTGTAGACATGCTTTTGTTCACATTTTCTCACCAGTCAGTCACGCCTATTAAATCGCATAGTTTGCTCTTTTAAATTGTCATTGCATGTCTGCGCGGTGAGTCATTATTTGATTTTGAGTTAGTGTAGTTAACTATTGAAATCAAGAGCACTGCCAGCAATTCACCCAATATTCTTGGCTGGCTTCTCTAAAACTGCCATATAATGCTTACTAGTTTTATACACCCAATGTGCAGTTCTCTTTCCTGTGTTATTCCTTTTGATACAAGAAGTTGGGGCGGGACATATTGAAAAGACCCCAATCAAAGACACAAATGCTACTGTATGTTTGGAATGAAATACTAGTGTACCTCTTAGTGCATACTGTGCAGTATACACTATATATACTGCTAACTAGGGCACGATTATGGCCAAAATCATAATTGTCAATTATTGTACTTGTGATTTATTAATATCGATTAAAGTAATGTGATGTTACAAAGTAGGCAACCGTGCAGTTCTTCAAAGTGGCAGATTTCAATGGTGGATACGAGCTGCGCTCCAGTGTCTTTTAAGCATGAAATACTATAAAATTTGTTAATATTAGGCCTAATAAACGTTATTTTAAATAGATATCTATGGTATAGTATAAATGTAATTATTGCTAAATTACTGCTTCAATTATTAGTCAACGTACAATAAATAATGACATATTCAAACTTATTAACAGCCAGTTTAAATGGACCAAGTTACGTAATGCGTTCAGTAAGCCCTTTGGTGGCGAGACCGGGGACCGTTCATCCCGTCAGATCTTCAATGGTGATCTTGTTCATGTAAGATCATCGTTAGATAATTTTTGACCTCAGAAGTTGCACTTTGGAAATTAAAAACAGCCATTTGCGATCAGAGTTTGTGCGATTCGTCAACATTTGAAATCTACCAATAGCAGCTGTGTGGCAAATGGTTTTTATTAGAGCAGTCGCGATAACAATGACGGTGATTTGTGGAATATGCTATTCATGCCATATACTTTATTTTGGCTACACCTCCAAAAAAATGAATTTAAGCATCTCTGATTGGCCATTGCCATTTCATTGCTCAACGGACTTGTTAGTGATTGGTTAGAATACTCAACCGCTGCAAAAACGCAGACTTAAATTGCACGCTGTAATCGACAGTTTTCAGCCGTAATCGCGATTAGTTTCTCAATTAATTGTACAGCCATACTGCTAACTATTTTTTTTTTTAAAATAGTAATTGAAATGGAATGTATTATGCAACGCTAAACATATCAGTACTATGCTACATTGTCATGACCACACTGTTACATAGTATGTAACATACTTTAGTATTTTTTTAAATTATTATTACCTCATTATTTGATCACACAGCCATGAAATACACCCTTGGTTACAGTTGGTTTATTGCTATCTTCAGTCAACTTAAATGTTGTCTAAATGCAAGACTACTAATCCAAAATGTAACATGAGCACGAGACAGGAAGTTAAAGTTCCTCTCACTTTTTGGTCTTACAGAGCAGAACATATTATCTGGAACAAATCCAAGATACACAGTATGAGTCTCTTGATGACACTTGAACTAGGCCGGCTATATTATCAATTATAAAAGTTGAGAAAAAGGATGGAGTGACCCTCAAGATCAAAACTAATGTTTTATTAACGTCAGCCCAAAAGCCATCTGAACGGAAAGATCCTATATTTTGGCATCTGCGTCCTCCAGGCGCATGGACATTATTCAGAGTAGCGCCATATTTATTTATTTATTTGAGTGAAATGAAAACGATCTGTGAGGGATAGAAATCTCGTTTGGATGAATAAATACAGAAAAAAAAAAAAAAAAGTTTCCAGAGAAATATTTCAGAAGACATAAACTTCCAGAAAATATAATGCCACTGAAGAGATTCAGTCTTCCTCACAGCCTTGTTTTTATTCCCGCCTAAATTAAATATGGCGCTTCTGCACTTCTTCGACATTTAGAGTCACTTCATCCCCGTTCTGCCCCGCGGCGCAGTTTGGATTAGCATAAAGTTAATCGAAGTTTTCTGACTCCTTTGCCCCTGAAAGGAAGATCTGCACAAAGAAACTGAATAATACAAAGGCTTAAAATTGGTTACCAGCCGTAAATGAATAAAGCAGGTCTCTCAATGGCGAACTCACGCCAAGTGTTTGTGTAATTAATCAGAATTGCGTAATACTCATACATCAAAAGAGGTGAAAAGGTTGCGATTCACATACGTAATACCCCCTTTGTTTCAGTCGGGGGTGCACAGACTGAGACTCGGGTTTTCTGGTAGTTTAGACATCAATTAGAGCTCAGTTCTGTGAAATATGAAAAGAAAATACCAATGCTAATTTATGAGGTTCAAGCCAGCGGCCGCCCTGTCACTGTGATTTATTTGTTAACCGGCTCAAAGTAATAACTCTGGCTCATTAATAAACATCGCCAGCATATTGGGAGGTGCTGCATGAGGCATTAAACCTAATAAATAAGGTGCTGACATGGAATTGATCTGTTAGAGGAGCAGATCTTGGATCGATCGGATGAATCGCAAAATGATGGCGAACGCCATAATTACGCAGCTGTTATTATTTCAGCCCAGCGACCCTCAGTACAACCTCTTACAAGCTCTAAAATACCAGTAAAACCCTCAGAAAAAGAGCTAAAGCCAGATCACCATTTAACAATTCACTGTGTTGGCTAAATATTTTATAAGTATTATTAATCACGAAATTCCCCAACCAAAAAAATAAGACAAAAATACTACCCAAATTTAGGCTATAATTTATTAATCGTGAACAATTGTGCTGTCATCTCTTATCAAATTAATTGGAGTAATAAATAAATGTATTGTTCAAATGTTTATATTTGACATATTATTCATCTCAGAAACCCTTGTTCTCACCCCTTAAAAAAATATTAAACAAATTTAGGCTAAACAAACAAATGTCATCCTTCATAAAATAAATACATCAGAGTAAAAAATACAAATGTATGAATCAAAATGAAATATTGTTTAATTAATTGTCAACCATTAAACAAAATGAAAATAAAATGACAAATCAACCAAATTTAAGCTAGCAATTTTATTATTAATCATGAAAAAATCTTGTGTCGTCATCCCTTATAAAACAAATATTTTAGTATTAAAGAAAAATTATCCCCTTTTCTCCCCAATTTGAAATGCCCAATTCCCACTACTTAGTAGGTCCTCATGGTGGCGAGGTTATTCGCCTCAATCCGGGTGGCGGAGGACAAGTCTCTTATCATGTGACTCGTCCTGCATGACACTGTGGATACTCGCAGCATGTGGAGGCTCATGCTACTCTCCACGATCCACGCACAACTTACCAAGCGCCCCATTGAGAGCGAGAACCACTAATCGCCATCACGAGGAGGTTACCCCATGTGACTCTACCCTCCCTAGCAACTAGGCCAATTTGGTTGCTTAGGAGAGCTGTCTGGAGTCACTCAGGACACCCTGAATTCAAACTTGCGACTCCAGGGGTGATAGTCAATACTCGCTGAGATACCCAGGCATAATACATTTGTGTATTAAGTAAAATTTATTATTCATATATATATATATATATATAAGTGTTATTAATCACAAAAACCCTTGTGTTCTCAGGCCTTACAAAAATAAAATGCATATATTAATAAATATTTATTACCGACATCCTTTTGATTTAAAGTTTTATTAATTATTAAAACCCACTGGGGTGTGAAATTTATTTAAATTTTAATCACAAAATTTTTTTATGCGACACTTAAAAATATTGAAATCGTTTTCTTAACATATAATTCTTTACTAAATGTATAAATAACATTTATATTATTTATATTCTTTACATTTATTCCTTAATATCCATCAAAAACTAGTTCAAAGTGCTTTACAAACAAATTAAATAATTACAGATTAATGCAAAATAATAATAATAATAATAAAATTAGACGTTAAATACAAAGACTTGTCCTTAAAGTTGTACTTTTAAAATGTGTTTAGATGCGTAACGTATGTAATGAAAGAACTAAAGAGGATTTTCAGTTTAGGTCTGTGCTAGGTGACAAGACTATGAAATCTAATAAACGCAAGCTGACTGAATCCCAGGCATGCGTTCGGGTCTTTAGGACTTGCTTTAATGGCATTTCTAAGGGCAACAAACTGGGCCAAAGGTCACCTGCCCTGGTGCTGGTTGAGAAGGGTGAAACCAGTGACCCTCATTGAGAAGCAGCGCTTGAACGATCTGAAACTCAAGCTAGTTATGCAACACTCAAGAGCTGTTCACTTTACTGAAGCATTCATGTGGCTTGTGTAGCCTGTCACATCTTAAAATATCTGCCATCCCACCCAGAAATTACTGGTATGAAATATGGGATGCTGTACTTGTGAAACAGTGATAGCGCTCAGATAGTGTTTTTAATGCTGCTGGAATGTTGTTCATTTCAACAATGATACTAAATAGGTGTCATAGACGATCCATTACAAAGCCATCCTCTTTATGGTTTTTACATACAACTCTACAATTAAATTATATCTGCATTTTATGGGCCACTAACCATTCACACATACCAATGCACCCAAAAGAAGAGAAAAGTGTCTAAAAATGTCCTAAAGGAACAGCTTGTTATATATGTTGAAAAACATGATTTCATAGATTTATAACATGTGTGTTTCTGGGCTGAAAAACATTTCATGGAACAATAACAATTTTATAGAGTGTGTTGTTTAAATACTTAAACGCGAGTGTTAAACAAACGTAATCTCATTAGTTTTGATTGTATGTTTAGGTAGACGCTTATTTTTATTATATACATTTATGGACAGCTTCTAAAATTAAGAGACGCAATTCCAGGTTCGGTCTTTAGAAAGAGGATAAGAGATTTGTAAACATTTGTACGTCACTAAAATTGAACGTACATAAAGGGTTTACATTTTAGGAGTTCATACTTTGATGTCGTATCAAGGTCTATCAAAACGTAAAAAATTGTATGTGTACGAATATGTATGTGCTTACAGGATCATGCCGATATATCAAAAATGCTTTGCGCAACTAAGTAAATTGTAGTCTTTAATGTTACAACTCTAAAGTTGTAGAAACGTAAAAAGTTAATATTTTAGACATTGTCTATACGTTACTATTTTACATAAAAGTGGCTAAACATAAAAATATAAAACTTACATATAATTACGTAAAACACTATGGATCACACTAACATTACAAAAATGCGCATCTAAGTGAATAATAAGTTAACGTTGTATGTTAAAGGTTTACGTTTTAGACATTGTCTATATGTTACTATTTTACGTAAAAGTGGCTAAACATAAACATTTTTTAATATAATTTATGTAAAATACTATGGATCACACTAACGTTACAAAAATGCGCATCTAAGTGAATAAAAAGTAACGTTGTATGTAAAAGGTTTACGTTTTAGACATTGTCTATATGTTACTATTTTACGTAAAAGTGGCTAAACATAAACATTTTTTAATATAATTTACGTAAAATACTATGGATCACACTAACGTTACAAAAATGCACATCTAAGTGAATAAAAAGTTAACGTTGTATGTAAAAGGTTTACGTTTTAGACATTGTCTATACGTTACTATTTTACGTAAAAGTGGCTAAACAATGTAAAATTTGCATATAATTTACGTAAAATACTATGGATCACACTAACGTTACAAAAATGCGCATCTAAATGAATAAAAAGTTAACTGTGCGAAAGTCTTTAAAGTAATATCTCTAAATTTGTACATGCGTAAAAGTTTATTTATTATTGCATTATTATTGTTTGCTTTAGTGTCTATGCAAACGTATCATTAAATAAATATAACGTAAAAACACCCACACATTTTACCAATGAGCTCATTCTGACATACCATAAATATTTTGCCCGACTAAGCGAGAGATTTTGTCATGTGGTCCATTTCTCACTGAAATGTTGAGATGAACCATGTTAAGTTTACAATATGTGTAACTCATTCTCTCTCTTTGCCCCCTCCTTAGATCTTTAGCGTTCTCTGGAATGCAGCGGAGTTAATCCCCTCTCCCTCCTTGCACTGGAAACCAAGACTTGGGACAGGGTGAATGATGGAAGTGGATCCATGGCAACCGGAGCCCATCCCAGCTCGCTTCACTTGGCCACGGCAAATGATCTGCTTGTAGCCAGAAATGCAGAAATGCTGTGAACGGATGTGCACATCAACCTTTTCCTCTAATCAAGGGTGCAACTGCTTTAGTTTGCATTACATGGATCCTTTGTGTTCATAAGTTAATTATAAACTCTTGCCTCTGGTTGCTTAAACGCATGAAACGGGACTCTTGGTTGACTCTGCAGGGTGATCTTTGAATGAGAATATTTACCCATAAAACTGTTGAAAGTGGCACAATTTTCAGGCTTTGCTGCCTTTAATATTTAGAATATGCTCTTTATTGTCACCTTGAATATTTAATATATTACACGGGAATATTCAAAACACTTCTCTGATCTGCACTGGACACTGGTTATCACAGTACTAGCCTGACTAGTTTCACACAAAACCTGTCAAGATTGTTTTTTGGGTCATATTTAACCTCAAAATCAAAATAAAGAATTAATTACATTTGGGATAGAGAAATTAAAGTCTGTTTTTGGACCAAAACTATTTTCTTTTTACATTTGGACATCATTTTCATGACAATGAAGCACATTTCTCCCCCAAATTATCATCACCATAATACTACAAATAATGAGTATTAATAAATGACTGTATTGGAGCAATTGGAATGACTCCAAAGTAAAATGTCACATGGACGCTTTATGGTAATATTTAAAATTATGCAAAAATATCAGAATTTTCTTCATACAAAAATACATTTTTAGGTGAAATGTGACCCGGACATGTTTTCAACTATTGTATAATGCTCGAATTACAATGTGAAGGACTGCTTTGATGCTGAGGTGGTTTTAACAACTTAAGCTGTTCGGATTTCTTCCTAATAACTTTGTGCCAAAAGTTTGTTATTTAATAATCTTTTCTTAGCGTGCACTAATCTAGTGGACTTTATAATTGTGGTCGCTGTACGTGAGCTTTGATTATCTTCTATTGTTTACAGTATGAACATTTTGCACATTTTCTAAAGACACTGTCCTCATTGTTGAATGGTCATCTACACTCATAAATGTGTTATTCTTCAATTTTAGACATTATAATGTGTTGCCTGAGGCCAAAGAAAGCAGCACAGATTTATACATGTTACCAGCTAAAAGTTGCATTTGCAAGTTCGTTGTTTTGTGTTGTTAAACGTCTTAATTAGCGTTCAAGTGCATTTTTGCTCACTTTTTTTTTTTATATCACTTTCTTTTTTTCTAGCATTTGTATTTTATTTTATGTGACTGTTTTGCCATTTTTAACAATCTTATTTGATTTAAAGCCAAATATTTCTTCCTGTTGGACAATAGTGCCCCACCCCCCAATAAAATATGTCTGTGAAAATGATAAGCAACGTATCAGCAGTTCTTTAGTCCTTGTTCTGTTGCACACAGTTTTCTGTCATGTATTGACATATTTCCAATTAAAACAAGAAGCTTGGTCCATTTTCCCAGAAAAGAACAACTGTAAAGTGAAATAAGTATAGCTGCAGAGCCCCCCAAAAAAAAAACAACAACACATTTTTGATTTCATTATGCTGATAAAGCCAAAATACTATAATTCTGTAGACTAAAAATCAAGTGTAACTCCAAGAACTTTCAAGCTACATCCACCAAACCTGGCACAGACCTTCAGACTGTTCTGACTCAGGTCGCCCAGACTTTTCTAACTTCTATGAATTATGGTTTTCGTACAGTGGACAATCAAATATTAAAAACAATCCCATAGACTCGCATTCACTCAATGTTAAACAAACGGGCCAAAGCTACTCAAACTTTAAAAATCCCAAAAATTCAAATGTAAACAAACTCACACAAGGCCTTTAATCTGTTTCAAGTTGCTTGAAGTTGATCTTTCTATTCTGTATCTGTAGCTAGCTCGCTGGCTAGCCATCTAGCCATAGTGGATTAGCGTGACTACAGTCTGCCAAGTGATAAGGAATGTCAAGCAACATTCAAAACTAGAAAAGCGCTGTGGAATTTGGAAATTGCCAGTCACACCCAGTCATTTCAGGTCTCAGTCGTTCTTAACCACAACGATTTCCAGCCACTCAAGAAACCTGCAACATTCAATTTGTGAACAAACTTTATGACTTCTACACAATGCTGTGATGGTTGTCTTCAGACACGACTCATAAGAGGGTGTGGGTGCATGTCATTGCACCAGCCTCATTCCACTCATGCCAGAGTAGGTGTTGTTAGTGGAAATACCAATGGATGGCACACTGAAAATACAGAGTACTGCAGACTGCATTCCTGTGCATGCATCTATCCCATCTATCCATCAATCTATCTGTCTTTAATTCCCTTTAAGAAACCCAAGATTCAATATGGAGGCTTCAAATATCAAGTGTGATTTCTGGAACTGCTTGTTCTCATGGCAGATAATTAAGCCCTCCGTGTTGGTGAGGAGATCAAACCTTCACTTTGCAAAAACATCCCTATTTGATCTTACCCACAATTCAGTTGCCACATCAAATCCTTGGCTGAGCTACAAGAGACAATCATACAGATAATCATACAGAAATCAGGCTACAGTAAGAGCCTGATGCCTGGCAGACGACTCTTGAATAAGTTATGAATGTGGAGGTCAAAATTCACGAATCCATGCGCTAATAGATCCGATCAGACAGCTGGGTGCACTGCCATGGGGAGCTTAAATGGGCCTTTTCAGACAGATGTCTTGGAAATAATTCGAGAACGTAATTTACAGCTAGTGCAGCCTTTGAGAATGCAGCAAATAGCATGAAAAATGAGATTTCTGCCCGTATTGAATGTGCATAATTCAGAAACCTTCTTGTAAAAAATTCAGCTGACAAGAATCTTGCGCTGGTGTCTGGCAGAGTTGTGTTATTTATTCCAATTTTCTCACTAAAGGTGCCAAAATTTTTTATAAAAGAGCTTCAGTAAATCACAAGCAAGCTGCAGGTGTAAGAGCAGATGGGCAATAGCAGGATGAATGCAACAAACCACAAAAAGGCACGAGTAAACAAGACATCTTCTTTTCGAAGGCATTCTGGCAGGGTGTCTATGTGCATGATTTTGTAAAGGGATGCTGAGACCACTCAAAAGGTCCTTTATCATGCAAAACGAGAAACCCAAAAATTCAAAAAACGTTCTGCCGGCAACTGCGCATAAGTACACCTACACAAACTCGGCAGAAGACAAAAGCACAACTGGATGGCCATTGTGGCGGGGGGTCTCGAAAGGAAGAATCGCAAAAGCGTGAAGGGATAGATGGAGTCGTTGGGTTTGGGGGTAGGGGCCGGTTGTCGTAGTCAGCTTCTGTTTGCATAGTATAGCAAACGCTTGTTGTGAACTGCTGCAGAAAGGGCGCACTGGGGTGGAATGAGCACACAGAGGGGGGAGGGGTTGAGAGGGTGTCACTCACACCCCCCTCCTCCACCCCCCACCCAAATATTGGCGTGTGTCTGCCAGGCGGATGCGTGCAGCTGGGGGCCCCAGGAACACAAAGGCAGCAAATTAGTGGAGAATCAACTTCCAGTCGTCGGCCCCCGTTGGGATCTTACCTCAAGGGCCCAGAAGCGTCCGCACCAACCGTCCACCTCTTCAGAATCTGTAATCAACCGCTATATCAATGAACTAATGAAAATGTTATGTGGCCTTTAGCGACATCCAGCCAAGCACGTTTGCAATTTACATCTTGTTTATGCTCTGGAAAACTTGGGAGCCTTAGGCACAGCTCAAGGAAAACTAACAGTCAAGCTGAGGTTTATAGGCCAACCAACAGAGCGACTCCCATTCTTTAAAATAACGCAATAGGCGCATGCAATTTGTTGTTGTCGACACTGCCAGACAAGTCAATGCAATGCGTAGATTAAGTGTGGCCACAAACAGACAGCTCAAAGTGCTGATGAGCGCTTTGAGGTTCTTCCTTTGAATTCCAAGGTGTGTTTGTGGTGTCTGGCCGCAGGTACTTTCATTAAATCAAGTCACGATCTGATCTGTGAGGAACGTAAATGGTTCTAATGGTTTACACCACACTGCGGCAACTGACCTCAAGGTGTGTTGAGCAACACCGTAAGCTTCCTCAGGTGATTTGATCAACTAATTATTCTGTTTAACTTGCTTAAATGCTCTCTTGCCGAAGTTTACGGATCCAAACCCCAACACAAACTAACACGCTTTAACACGTGTCGCGGGTTCTTCTGGAGCAAACATAAATCTTCCCTCTGCCAAATGCACATCACTCTGCATTAAACACAAAAGAAGTAGGCGTTCAAGGCTTCATCCGCCTTGCCAAAACATCCTTTTGTCTGCATGGCATAAAAGAAGCCAGCTTTTTGTGAAAACAATTGTGCACAGAAATATGAGTCTCTAGCTTCTAAGAGCGTTCTGACAGGAACGGGCAACGAAGAGGAACGCCATTTTGGTGGGTGCAGTAATCACTGTTTGCACAATGGAGCAATTATGCCGAACAGTGGGGGTGTATGCATTATGTGAAGACATCGCTTTGATGTTTTGCCCCGTTCAGCCGATGGCTCCAGGTCGAGGCGTAGCATCAAATTCATTAACATCTCTCAACTCGCTGTAGGTGAACAAAGGGGAAAAATGATGGTGTGATGAAAATGGTTCCTCTAACTTCAACTCTGTGCAGAGCAATATTGAAATTCACAATAGCTTATGCAGGAACAAGCCAAGGAATGTTGCAAGATGAAACAGAATTCGCTGTGTTCCTATGTGGGAGGTGGATTCTTTCCCCTTTTGCTCAAATGGTGATAAAGATGGCAGCTAGTCACTGTGGAGACATGCCATAGATGTTATTCGCACACATTCCACGGATGCTTTGCATGTTTGGATGCACGATGCTCTAAATAGTTCCTGCCCAACATAATGTCCCTTGTTTGTTTGGGAGGAGTGGGACTCAATGCTATTTCCTTAAGGAAAGCAAAAGGACAAGACGAGAGATGACAGGGAATCGCATCTCCACGCAAAGGCTTTGTTCAGACAGGCCGTAAAGTGAACAGTGACTGAGGCTATACCTATACGAAGCTATTACCGTGGCAACCAACACAGATATATTGGTATTTTATCACTTGCAAAAATGATGAACAGTCAGTCCTATAGATCAGATTAGAAAAACAAAGCAATCTAGAAACATCAGATATAATCTTGATTTAGAGAATCGCAAATGGGACCTTTGTGTGATTCCTAACGGGGTGTGGCAGATGTTATCGTCCCGGGTCTGCCCATCATGATATGGGTTTGGGTGATAATTATGGGCCACTCAACAGAACTGGCAGTTGAAAAGTGACATCAGGATGAATAATACAACAAAAGGAAGTGTGGCGTCTGTCTGTTCCCGTCTCTAGGGTGTAGGCGTGTCAACCTCTTCAACTCACAAGGTTAATGAAGCAGCTGCGAGCAGGGACGAATCGTATTTATCTGAACACTGTGTTTCATAGCACCAACTGATGTACCCATAACGGCAAGTGATTCATATTTCTGAAAAACAGTCCACTATTCTGCAAACCATCTTTTTAAAATCATATCAATATAATGTGTTAAATGGATGATAATAGGCTATACTGTAGATTTAATGGCACATTCTCCAGACCGGTTAAGCCATCGCGCTTATTTGGGAGATTCCGGTTCGAATCCGTCCTGTATTGTGTCCCGATCCAATTCCCCCCTACCTCTTCACAAAAACTACCAGCCTCCTTTCTACTGTCTTACTAAAATAAAATTGGCAATAACATTCGTTAAACCATGCAACATGTAAATTGTCCATTTTCACACAATATTATTTTTTTACATATTTATAAAAATAGTTTTAACTATTTGTCAACATTATACAAAAATGTTTGCAAAAATGTTTTGTGAACAATTTGTACTCATTACGCAACAATTTACGTAAGAATGGTTTTACAAACAATTTGACCCGTTTTGCAACAATTTATGCAAGAGTAATTTTATGGAAAATATGTTTGTCACCATTAAGCGACAATGTAGGCATCAATAGTTTTACAAACAAATTGGTCGTCATTATGCGACAATTTATACAAGAATGGCTTTACGAAAAAAACGTCACATTATGCGACAATTTATGCAACAATAGATTTACGGACAATTTATCACAATTACGCAACAATTTACGTAAGAATGGCTTTACAAACAATTTGCCTCCATTATGCGAGAAGTGAAGCTAGAATAGTTTTACAAACAAATTGGTCACCATTATACAACATTTTACACAAGAATGGCTTTCCGAAAAAATATTCACCATTATGCGACAATTTATGCAACAATAGTTTTACGGACAATTTGTCACCATTATGCGACAATTTAAATAAAAATGGCAATATGAACATGTTGCATACATTATGTGGTAATTGACGCTAGAATAGTTTTACCAAAAAAATGTCACCATTACGTGACAATTTATGTAAGAATGGCTTTACGAGCAATTTGTCACCGTTTTGCAACAATTTACGTAAGAATAGTTTTACAATAAATTGGTCACCATTATATGACAATTTATGTATCAATGTTTTATGAACAATTTGTCTCTATTATACAACAATTTACTTAAAAATTGTTTCAGGAACAATTTGTCACAGTCATGTGACAATTTAAGAAAGAACGACTTAATTTACAAACATTATGACAATTTACGTAAAAATGGATTCATGAACAATTTGTCACTATTATGCTACAGTTTACAAAATAATAGTTTTACCAACAAATTGTTCACCATTATATAACAATTTATGCAAGAATATTTTTACGGACAATTTACGCACAAACGATTTTACAAAAATGTTTTGGCCATTATGCGACAATTGAAAAAATAATCTTTTTACAAACAAATTTGTGCCCAATATGTGACAAGTTTCTAAAGAATAATTTTACAAACAATTTGTCTTCATTATGCAACAATTTATGCAAGAATAGTTTTACGAATAATTTGACCAGCTCCTTTTATACTCGTATGTCCGGGGGAGTGGCATGCAAATTCCACTCGCCAATTCCCATTGGCCTTTTCTCAAAGATCAGAGGTGTTTTGGACTCCCAAGTGCGACCCCTAGTGTCACTACATGGATACAACATCTCGTTCCCTCCATCAGGGAACGGAGGTTACGAAAGTAACCAGGATGTTTCTTTATCTGATTATCGAACAAATTCTGAACATTAATAATGATCAAAATATGTTAGTTGCAGCACTAAACTGCTGTAACACTTCTCTAATTAAATCACATTATGAGAACATTGAGAGCTGTAATGCACTCCACAAACAGGCCAGACGACAAAACAAAAAATAAAGGCCAACATCGTTCAGTCACCCAGGGCATTGATATTTATAGATCATCCAGTTTGGCAAGAGCTTTTGCTTTTTTTCTCCCAACAATTATTTGGCAAAGGACGAGAGTGTCGTACGTGCACACACAAACTCGACCCCAAATAAAGATTTGCCGTCCTGTAACTATATACACAAAGATTTGACTATGACAGCACATTCCTCTCAGGCCACTTTACTGGATAACACCTCTTCATACTTGTGAATAAACACCGTGTGTGTAGTTGCAAACCATCACTCAGCAGTAACCTTATCTTCCTGGACACATTTCATCATTCTTGCCAATAAACGAAGAACAATCATTTTTACTAGTTGCATTAGAAGAGGTGGTCGTCAAACACAACTAAGTATTACCGAAATGCAATAAATGCAAAGCCGTTAAAGACATTTCCATAGAAATGAGAAGACTAAAACACAACACACATGTACTTTTATTAGGTTGGGACAGGGAGTTATATAGCCCACATGTGCTTTAAGTGATGTGACCGCTCGTCTAGACTTTGCAGAGCTCTTATGCAAACACTGTGAGAGAAAAACGGCAAAGATATTTTAGACATTGTCAGGCTTGTAAAAGTGTTAGTCTAACAGCTTGTCTACCAAATAATCACTTCTAGTGTTGACGCTCTGTGAATAATGTAGTCAGTGTGCAATGCAAGAATCATTTTTGGCATTTTTAAAGGGACAGTTGAGCACTTCTTGCTGGGTCACTCCCACCATGCAGCACTCCCCGTCATACATGTCTTAATATATTATTCTTAATATACTGTATTTCAATATACGCTTCACAAAATACTGATTACTAAATATATTACTTACTGAGGTTTGCACTTTTTCCCTGCCAAAATGATGTCCCTTCCTGTAGGATGATGTCATACTTTCCTATATGACATCATCCTCTAGGAAGTTACATCATTTTGGCGGGAAAACATAAGCACAAACCTCAGTACGTTTTCGCAATGGATTTGATGATTTCTGCGATTCTGTTTGTGGATTTTCTCCCCAATTTGGAAAGCCCAATTCCCATTGCGCGCTAAGTCCTCGTGGTGGCGTAGTGACTCGCCTCAAACTGTGGGGCGGAAGACGACTCTCAGTTGCCTCCGCGTCTGGGACCGTCAATCCACACATTTTATCACGTGACTTGTTGTGCACGTTACCGCGGAAACGTAGCGAGTGTGGAGGCTACACGCTATTCTCCACAGCATCCACGCACATCTCACCACGCGTCCCACCGAGAGCGAGAACCACATTATAGCGACCACAAGGAGGTTAAACCAACGTCAGGGCTGGACTGGTAATCTGGCATACCGGGCATTTTCCCGGTGGGCCGACGCACTTTTGGGCCGATCAGGGGCGGACTGGCCATCGGGAAAACCGAGTGGGCCGGTGGTTCGGCCGCAAAACGTGGCAAATGGGCCGCGATAAGCAACAATGAGCCGCAGCGTTATGCAGAACGGACCACAAAATGCAGCAGCGTTATGCAGAAATACCTGCGTTTAATTACATCTGTAGTTACACTGTTAACCTGACCCCTAACCCAACCACTACTTCTAAACATACCCGTACCCCAAATTCAGTAGCAGCAAATGTGAATATTGTGAGAATTTAGCAAAACATGTAATTACACAATGAAGACATTTTAATGCATGTATTTTAATGATAGTACGTAGCAGCCTAGTTAAAGACACCTAATATAAAGTGGGACCTAGTGAAGTTTTAAGCGTCTGAGCTTTACAAGAACACATCTATTAATTTTTGAAGTTACGGAGCTCAAAAGGTGAAGCATGACAGGAATTATGTGGCGACTTTGACAGTCAGGACGACAAACTAACAGCACAACAGAGACGAGACGTGGCTTGTTTTTGCTTGTGAATAAAGCGCTTTATGGAAAGTGATGACAATTTAAAAACAGTGACATGATTTCAGACACTTGTGAACCAGACACGGGTTGCTGGAGTACGACAGGCTTGTAGCAAAACATCTAAAATTAGCAAAGCACGGGACACAGATGGAAAGAAAACCATTCCCAGAGACAAAAGCAAGATACATCATCTGGTTAAGAATTACACAGGAACTGGTCACGCTACTGTCAGATCCCCATTGGATAAAAGGAAAACCACGACACCTGAAAATAGCCGCGTTCCGCCATAACACTGCAATTAACATGGCCGGAAAGATGGCCACCAGATCCCGTTAAGTCCCGCTCCATCTCTTTTCCTGTAAGAACTGGGCCAGAATCAACACACTGCCAGTATGCAATGATACGGTCCATACAAAGCACAAATGATACACTGCAACAAAATAAAAGAATAATAATTTTGATCAGGATTGTTTTCATGACAAATTCTCTCCCAGCTAATGCTGTTAATTATACAGGAGACCTTTTACCTAGGTTCATTAGGAAAATATAAATTTTACATTTTGTCTTTTTAAAAATGAACAAATGCATATATTCAAATCAATAAACTATTATATTTCATATATTATTTTTGTAACATATTTGTTATTAAATTGCACAATTTGTACTATTAACAAGAATTCACATTGATTTGTTGAACACGTGCTAAAACCGGTACTGTCTCTTTAAAACGGCATTTCCGTAAACAGCGCCTTTAAATGAGCACGTTAACTAGAGAGGCTTTATCTCATCTGTGTGATGCATGATCAGAATTAAATGTTTTTTTGTAGTGGTTTTTGTTCAACAACTGACTGTAAAGAACAGAAAAGGTATAAAAAGCGACAAACAAACTCGTATTTGGACACACATTACACGGAACAACTTTACTCTCAACATGCTGTGAAAGGATCTCGCTGCTGAACACATCACCACTAAACTACACATTTACTGGTGAGTGAAATTTACCAGCCAGTTACAGCCAAATATATTAACTTTTCTCACATAGCGTGAAATTTGGTTGCAAATGTGAGTGATTTCCCCTCATCGTTTTAGAGGGTTGCGCACTGAGTGAAAGATCGATCTTGGGATATAAGAATTGATATTGAGATCACTCAAATGAAGATCGTGATTAATCGGAAAAACTATATTTTTACCCACCCCCTACCGATATACAGAACAAGTGGTAAAACGGTACTGTCTCTTTAAGAATAGCGGCAGTTCAATGAGTGTCTCACAGCGTTGTTCGTTGAGTGAATATTAACAAGAGAGGGGTCGAAAGGCTTCTTTACGGCATTCATGTTATGTGTGATTAGAATTTAATGGTAAATGGTCTGCACTTATATAGCGCCTTTTTGAACCTTAGCAGTTACCAAAACGCTTTACACGGCGACCCGTTCACAAAGACCCCCCATTTAGCCTTAACAGACTGTAGGGGCAAGTGCTGTTAGCGAGCACCTATGAAGGCCGGAACGGACAGATAATCGTCACTGGTGTTGGTCATGAGCGGGAATCGAACTTGGGTCGCCAGGTTCGTACACTCCCCCCCCCACACCACACAAAAAAAATGGCAGAGCTGCCATGCAAGGGGCTAGCCTGCCATTGGGAGCAACCTGGGGTTCAGCCCAAGGACACTTCGGCATGTGGAGTCGAAATTCCGGATGGGAATCGAACCACTAACCCTGCGATTAGCAGCCGACCCGCTCTACCACCTGAGCCACAGCCGCCAAGGACGAGTCAAACCAAACTTTTGTGAACGGATCTCTTTGCTGAACTTGTTAATCACTATATTTCTCAAACATGCCAGTAGTTAAATCACAGAAATGTTTAGTTACATAGCGCAAAATTTGGTTGTACAAGCATATAGTAAAAGATCGATCTTGGGATTTTAAGACTCTATATCGGGATTGTTCAAATGGAGATCACACTGCATTGTGAAGTGGTTGGCGATCCCAGCCCTAGTTTGCAGTTACTGCATTTTGCCTTTGTAGAAACGATTTGCATGAACTTTTTTGTTGCCACGCCAACCGTCACTATGGCACTTTATGTCATACGTTGCAAACTTCCATTAAAAATGACAAACTTGCAGTCGCTTCTGCAAATCGCTGTCAATGTGAACGCCTATGCAAGATTATAAGAAGCACGGCATTATAAATCTATTACTATTTTCATACTGTATATATAGTGATAGTGCCTCTGAATGCATGAATCAGACACAGAGATTTTTTCACATATTTAATTACTAAAACGTACCTAAAGGCAGCCATTTAAAGTGTTCACAAGCATTTCTATCTTTCTTCTGAGTGAGTACAATGCCGTGGTAGAAAATTCACATTGGCCTTGCGTGCTAAAAACAACATTACAGACACAAAACATCGAGCAAAAACATTAACACTTGAGGTCCCCTTAAAGTTTGCTTGCATCCAAAAGTGGCTAGTGTAAATGTAGAGAGAAAAATCATCTTTTTTAGACATATTTGATATCATTTGACAACAACATTTGACAAACCAAATAAGCTTCTTCATGAAGGAATTACACATGTTGTACAAATCACAGACACCAAATAGCTACTGTTATAGTGTATGCCGGTTCCAGTGGCATGACGATGTTTTTAGCAGGTGCAAAAGAAATTCGGCTCACATTTAAACAGATACAAAGCCAATGTAAAGTGCACTGCAGCTACAAGAGTGAGGCAAACAAATTAGTCACTGAAAGGCTTCGTTAAACATCATAAACATTGGCGACATTTATTTATACTTAATTTGCGCTGGTTTAAATGGTTAAAAAAACTGCTACAGTTTGAAAATGTCTGTACACTTGCCCTTTGGAAAAGCACAGGTCGACCTATGCAACAAAATGGAAGTCAAATGAAATGGCCATTTTTTTTTTTAAACTTACTGGCATTACAAGTCAAGTACAACAGGTGAAAAGTTGTCCAAAAGCAATGCTGTACAGGTCATTTATAAACTAAAAATGGCTAAGGCTGATTGACAGACTTTTCTGTGTTATCGGTAAGAAAAAAAAATGTGCCCACAAACAAAATAATAAACAAAAACTTAACACGAAAATGGAGTTCCATAACCATCTCTTTGCATAATATCTACATCTCAGCTATGTTAGAACGAAATACTATGTACAACTTATACAGACAAATCATATGGTTGTCATATTTAACTTCATACAGCTCATGGGTCATGATGTAAGTTCAGAGTGGTTAAAGTCCTAGTCTTTGGTGGCATTACTCTGATATCCAATGTAATAGGAATTATATAACACGTCTTGTTACTTGGTCAGCTAGAGAACACTTGACATCTTTAGGATGTTAAATCAAAAATTAAATGAATGTGGCTTCAAGAAAGCATTGCTTTTGAAATGTGGAAATAACTAGGCCTGTGAAAATAGTAAATGAGCCTTTACTAATATATATATATATATATCTCCATACCATATTTGACAACTACACAAAAATGACCAAACATAAGATTAGTAACTCCTTAACTATTTTCATGCTGTAATGAACAAGAATGTGTTGTTTGGCACCAAAATCGGTTTGTTGGTTGGTTTAATCTCATGAAGAAACGTCCAGATCACAATTTACCACAACCAAAATAAATGATACTTTCCTTCAAGAAATTGCTTAAGATTTTTTTTGCATTGTGGCATTATTTTAATGTCAATTAAGCATATTTCCCCCCCTAATTCTCACTACTGTAATTCAGTAATTAAAACCATCCTGTGCGGACACAATGAAAAAATGAATAAAAATAATAATAATTTTATATGCCCCCCGCCCCCCATTAACCTCCCAAATTCATTTGGGAGGTTAATGGGGGGCATATAAAACCAAACGTAAAGGGGTTTTGTTCGAGTTCCCTTCTCCTGACCTAAGACTGAGGAGGACGTAATAATTGGGGGCTTGTCCGGGACCTCCCCAACCCTAGACTGGGGTGGGATGTAACAATATATATCTATATGTATATATACACACATGGTAATTATATACTTATTTTACATTTTGGATGGAAAATCTGACTGTTTCTTTACCATTTTCATGAGATTCACCCAGTTATATTTCAAAACCAACATCATGTCTTTAAACGTATAATCGTTTGGCCATTGAAGGCAAATACATATTTCTAAAACGGTTGTTTATGCAATTCTTCAGCTGATTTTAGGGTCTAAAGATATCTAGAAGATATCTTTTGCTGCAGTTGATTTTGAGAATATTTTGTATAATTTATAAACAAAATGTCTACACCAAGTTTTGTGGATTTAGCTTTTCCTCATTTCCAAAATTTAGTTTGAAATTCAACTAATTTGTGGACTGTCTAAAAGTACAATATCTACAATGAAAAAAGCAACAACAACAAAAACTACATGAATACAAACAGTCACAAATGGACTCAAATTCAAGGTTCTTCTTCAGGCCCAACGTCGATGCATTTCTGCTTTTCCATTAGCTATAATGTTCCAGGGAGACCACAATGGTGCTAACTGTAATTTAAATGAAATTGATCCAGCTTCTGTGGAAAATTGTCGGCCTACATACTGTATTTGCAATGAAATGGGACATTGATGCTGTGCAAAATTGCTCCCCACAACAAAGAGCCATCCAAATGTCCACGCTTTCTTCATCTTGTCTGTTTGTACGCTACAGAAGTGTCCAATGGTGTGACACGTGCCTTCATTAATTAATTTCACTTCCATGAAGTCGTCTTCATATATACACACACTGCACCGTGTCTAAGTCTTTGGATTCTCTGGGACGTCCGGTGAGCATTTGTTGTATTTTTTTCATACAAACTAAAACATTTTCCTTCGTCATGTTTATAGACTTCAAACAAAGTTGTTAGTAGTTAAGACTGGGTTAAAATCTGTTCACTTTTAAAGTAAAATAACGTTAAGATAGGCTTGTTCCTTTGAACGACCAAAAAGTAGTCGCAACACAGCATATTCTTTAGAGTATCTAAGACATCTAAACAACATTAAAACCATTTAAATTCACCCAATTAGCCAAAGTGTGCAAGATATTAGGACCTATTTTTAAAAATGCAGTATTCAAAACAGATAATCTGAAAATATTCAGATGAATGGTAAATTTATCTAGTTTTAAGGATGTTTAGATATTTTCACTGGAAAACAAGACACAGATGCCCGCCAAGAATACAACTCTTGCAATGTTTTTGCATCACATTATGTGGCAACAGAATTTCCCAGCATGGCCCGTGGTGTTCAGAAAAAGATAACGTCTTCCTTGGCGGCTTCATCGCTCACAGTGTACGGTAGAGTGTGCTGGGACGTCTGGTTCTGAGGTTTAAGAACTGCGGGTGCAAGGCTGGACTGCGCGTCCATATATGTGTCTGGAGGGTTGAGGGATTCTGTAGGGCGAACAAACAAAACAACAGGGCTGTCAGCTGGGCCAAATCACTGTTTAAACAGCGGGGTAAGACTGGTTCAGGCTCGGCCAGGAATGTCAGGTGGGGCTGTTTGTTTTACCTGAGTGTGTATTTTGTGGTTGGGGGGGCTGCTGGTGGGGGCTGATGGGCCGGCGTGCTTTGAGATTTCCTTCGGAATCCCTTGTTGACAGCTTGATGGGCAGCATGTGCTTCATGTCAATGGAGGCTGTAAAACAGGGAAGATTTTAAGAACCATCTAATTGACTTTCAAACAATCCTGTGGTTCAAAGGCAGGCTAAGGCATTGCAAGGTGGTTGCTAGTCAAAAGAGCTCACCCCTAGAGAATTTTCGGAACTATCCCTCTAACATTGACACTTGTGTGTGCAGTACTTACCTAAACTGTCGGTGCGGTGTGAACTTTTGCCTTTTCCACTCTTTTCTCTGCCCTTGCTAAGGGCGGCAAGTTTGGTCGGGATCTGCTGCTGGACTCCACCCTGTTTGTGCAGCTGGTTGGTGGTGCTGATGAGGTGGATGGGGACCTCCGTCTTCACCGGTAGGGCGTTGCAAGAGCTCTCACGGCGTGAGTGGACTTCAGGACGCTCCGGGTAATCGGCGGGGGATGCAGAGAGAGTGGCCCGTAGCAGCGACTTTTGAGGGAGCGTTTGGTCCCTTGCACCGCCAAGCAACAGCTCGCCATTGAAGCTAGTGGAAAGTGAAAGCTAAAAAAATAAAGAATGCAAATGTTTAATAAGCTTAAACTCCAGAAGTTTCACACAGAGGTGTTAACATTTAAACTCTCTTGCATTAGTGCATGGATCAACTATAAAACTTCTGTACAGTCCATGCACAGCAAAGTTAGATTTTTCATTTACAAGAAGCACATTTTTGTGTAAATAGTTCGCAAAACCATTCTTGAAATCCAAGAAAGCTGAACTATACAAGAAAGGACTCATTTAAGCATAAGGTTAAGATTATTAATGATAGTTATTCAGCTGGCTACCCACCCACCTTTTAATCCAATGGGACATAGTGTAAACTATTTGGAGGGACAGTTCACTTTGGGGCACCTTAAAAGGTAACATACTTTGCTCAAGGGCCCAACAGTTTTTAATCCAATTCCTAGGATGCACCTACAACTACACCTCAAATCTAGGCTGCCAAATCATTAACTGGGAGGCTACCAACACCTTCATAATGTGAATATGGAACAATCATGTTACTGTCCTTCACATCAACTTTAAGGTGTGGAGAACATTGTACTGAAACTAACGCCACCTCCTGATTATGTTCATCATGTTCCCGCAAGTCACAATTCCACTCTCCATTTTACACAATTTAACAAAAGGCGGCCTTGACAAGTACACTGTAATGCACAATTCAAACCTAGCCATGTGTTGTCTAAGACAACAATCACCCAATGTGATATTCTTATTTAGTTAGTGATATTGCAAAACTATTTATTTTCAAAATCGACTAGTCAGCGGGCCTCCTGAGCAACTAGTCGACAAATTAGTCTCAAGGAAGCCCTGTAAAATTAGGCTTTTTTCAGGTTCACCCGATCCCAAACAGATGCACGCTTAAGATTAAATTCTTGCTTCAAAAACTGTTTAATGGAGTGCAACAGGACGAGATGCATTTGTATAAGTTGACGCACCATTTTAAAAACGCAAATGGAGACACCAAAAAAAGAAGTGCAACACGTGAAGCAGTTGCCAGAGACAATCGTCTGCATGTGTCTGTTGCCATATAAATTTAAAGACAACATTTTTGAGAGTTTTTTTGCTGTGAAAACCATCGAACAGCGAATGCACAGAACACTGTTTGCATGCTAATTAAAGAACCGCCACTAAAATTTAAAAACTAAAAAAAGAACAATACATAAAAAAGAAACAAATCTAGTTAACCTCACTGGTCCACTAGTCAGTTGTTTGACTAGTCAACCATCATGACCTGTTCCTAGTAGGCAACAGCTTTTCCTATGGAGATGTTCCTTTGGAAGCCTCAATCATTTAGCTTCCATTAAGATGTTGGAAAAGGATGACATCCTCCAACTTGCCCAGGGCAATATCGGCTTGAACCAGTGCATAAAATGGCCTTTGTGGAACACAAGTAGTTTTCTCAAACGGTGGAATCCCAGCACAGATGCTCCATTGTTCTTACTCCTTAAGGTGCCTTCAGTAAATTTAAGGTTTCCAGAGCGTAACATATGAGGGGTGTGCAAGGTTTTAGGCACAAAGTCTTGACTGACATCACATAAACAATTAGGATTGGCCACATTCCAGCACTGGTATTAATGAAAGGGTGCTGGCAGGTAATTACACGTTGTGGTTTCCCCATCCCAAGGCTTCCCTGGATACAACTCAAGCAAATATTCATTTGGAGCTTTTCGCCTGTACATGGGCTGGTTGGAAGGGGTTTGCTTCTGAAAATATGACTCTTAAATCATGGTGCTAAATACCCGTTTCTGAAGGGTTGTTTTGCTTTTTAACCCAAGAAACTGGAGCACTAAAATGAAGCAAAATGAGTAGAGGCACCACAAAAACAGACTCAGTGGAGACAAGAAGTTGAACCGCAGTGGTGTGAACATAAATCTTGCAAGAGCAAAATACATTTAAGTAAATAGTACAATTTTATAAGGACCCATTTTAATTCCATCACAAACGATAAGTGGTGTCCAAAATGTTTTGTGATTTGACCCCTCAAACCACAATCAGAGGTAGTCGAAACCGCATGTGACCACATAGCATTTGAAGTGTAAATGCTAATCGGCCTGATAGGTCCTGGACAAAATCAAAGGGACACCTACTTGCCTGTCAATCATCTACTGCACTAAAACAAGGGTTTAAATGTTTAAAAATGGCAGCCAAGTAAATAGGTTTGTAAATTTGTAAAAATCCAAATACACATCGTAAGACTTTCTGGTATTCCAGGATTGTTTGATATCAACAAACAAATACAGAAATTACACAAATGACGCATATCCCTTGAAATGAAACGTTTGTGCCAAAATGTAGAATTTACTTTATGCGATTGGATGACCCAAGATAAATGTTAGTATCAGGTGCAAAAAGGGCCTATGAGCTTGTGAGTGAGCGATACTTAGAAAGCAGTGGAAAAAGAAACTCTAAAACATGAAAGAGGATATGACTAAGGCCATAACAAAAGCACATGTCTCAGTCAGGTCACACAACTGCAATATATCAATATAATGGACAATAAATCATTCAGAGCGGAACGTTGAAACTCTTAAACAAAAGACGAATGGCCCAATTAGGAAACCATAAAATGGTTAAAACAACAAACATAGCCCTGAGTGCCATTTGGAATTATGCTAATATGCTTATTTCACTTGACTTACAACTAGGGGAAAAACATTATGATTTTGCAGGCCATAACCTCTGAAGATAAACGTTCTCAAGTGCTCATTTCGAGACAAAGCTTCCAAGAGGTCAGAACGTCATAAATGAACCAAAAAAAAGAGCTAGTGGGCTCATTGAAAATCAACCCTTCTGAAAATATAATAGAACCATTTTGGAAATGTCTTTTCATTATGCAAATCCTCATTGTGTTTGTTAATTAAACTCAACTACAAACTAGTAAACAGAGTTTATTTAGACATGGTCTTGTGTCCCCAGCACCCTTGGCAGGCGGTTACTATGCACCATTCGCTGCACTAGACTGCGATAAGCAGAGATCACGAGAAATCTGACAAGGCTGGGCATGACTGGACATGCCTCAAACTACTCGTATACATACAATGAAAAAGGGCAACAAACTGTAAGGGGGTTATTTGAGCCATTGAATAGTCAGAGAATGTTTTAGGGCGCTCACACAATGGAGAAACTCTGGAGGAGCGTTTGAAATCAAACGGGAAGACACCAAACAGGATGTCTGAAAACAAAACTGACCCACCTTTCTGAAATTGTCATTGTTCGAATGATGCCAATGCAAAAGGGCGTTGCAGCTAAATTTAAAGTTTTTGCAACTCCGACAGAATGTAACTTCTGCAAACCCTTGAATTGGTCTTCAATGCCCTTGCAACACACAAACAATTTGTTCGTTCTCTCAATAAGCTTAAACTATAGAAGGCCCTTAAACTTTTCTGATGGTAAAACCAGATGAGATTAGCTTGACTTGGCTGTTCTCTGACCCTTGAAGTCTTTTTCCAAGTCATCATTTAATGCCAACCCTTTACAACACGATTAAACTCAAGTCTCACACACAAGTTTTAAAACATTAAACATTTATGTTCATCAGCAACCAACAAACGAGTTGTTGCTATTCAATTCAGCCCATGAACTTTACGTGCACAATCCTCAATACAATTTGAAGATGTCTAATCGCAACACTAATCGATCCAAGCTTCATTTACATTTATGCATTTGGCCGACGCTTTTATCCAAAGTGACTTACAGTGCCCTTATTACAGGGACAATCCCCCCGGAGCAACCTGGAGATAAGTGCCTTACTAAGTAAGTGCCAAACACCTTAACTCTAGACAGGCCCGCTGGGCATTATTTTTCACACGTTTTCTTTTTGTCCTCTCATATCGCCCGGGCTCATGGTCTTGAGGTTTCGAGATTGAGACCTCCACCATCCCACTGGTTACCATTCTACCACTCGAGTGGTGGGCATAGTATCCTGGGAGGTGGAGGCTAAAGTCTGTACTGCGCTACAAAACACTGCACCCCCACTACGTGCCCAGCAGTTCAGTTATTTGTTCTGTGATCAGTTTGGGCACACGTCCAACAATGGGGTCACTCATCCAACATTGCTTCTCATCCAGGGGCGACTCACACCCAGCCATCGCTTGTGTGGGACATATGCTAGTTCGTATCCACTTGCCCATTTGCGTGAATATTAAGCCCTCCTGTAATCCCCCAGCCAGGCTCCTCCAACTGCTGTCTGTCCCTTCGAGACCCTGGTCGAACATAGCCATGGATTTTGTAACTTGTCTCGCCCAACCCATGGGAACACAGTCGTTTTGACAGTAGTGGACCCTCCCCAAAATGACCCACAGCAAGTGAGACAGCGGTAGCAGTCATAAACCATGTTTTACACATTCATGGCCTTCTGGTTGATGTGGTTTCTGACTGAATCCCCCAATTTGTGTCATGCTTTTTGCGGAATTCTGTTGACAGCTGGGGACTATGGGGAGTTTGTTCTCTGGGTTCCACCCCCAGACAAATGGGCAAGCGGAGCAGGTAAATCAGGAACTGGAGAAAACCCTGCCCTGTGTGGCCTCCCGTAATCCTTCTTGTTGGAGCGATCATTTAGTATGGGTCGAGTATGCCCACAACTCCTTGGAGTCATCGTCTAAGGGGTTACCACACCAGCAAGGTAATTCTGGGGCTCCGGTGAGTTTGCCGGTTTATTCTGTGCGTTTTGTTACTTTCTCTCCCTCATGTCTCGCAGGCGCTGCTGGCATGCAATGATCAGTGTTTCCATGGGAACATTGATTGTTCCTAGGAGAACGCTGATAATGCCACTAATTAGCATGCTATCAGCACCTGGTTCTCCACTGATTCATAACCTACTTAAGCCATTCATGTTCTCAGTATCTTTGGTAGATTGTTGTTTGATATGAAGTACTTACCTCACTCTCTCTGCCTAGTTGGTCCTGTCCCGTGTACCTGTTTGGTTGCTTATCTCTATCCTCGTGTCGGGACTGTGGTTGCCTTCCAGTTTGCTGTACGCTTGTTCTTTGCACTCACAAGTCTTCAACGGAGGATTCCTCGTCTCTGCCCACATGTCGGGAGAGTGATTGTCTTCCAGTCTACTGGGTGCTGTTCTCTGCACTTCACTGCGCTTCAACGGAGGATTCCTACAAATCTGCTCCTGACTTCCACAACGCACACACTCGCATATGAACACACTATTTACGGATTTGCCCACTGCGTAGCCATGGCGCGCATGCATCCACAAACTTCTTCCTGCTACTGCAGTCGGTGCCTGGACCCTCAGTCTTCACCAGGACAGTTGAAGAGAATATTTATTGTTAATAAATCCTTTGAACTGTTCCTCTGCTATTGCGTAACTTTGTCTTGCTCTCGCTCCCTGACATTATATAAGGAGGTTTGTGTTGGCACATATGAGAAAAGCCAATACGTCTCCAATGATGGATACTGTTCAAAATCATATGCCGAACATGCCAGGAGACAGTCACACTGCTTGCAAATAATGAAAAAATTATGAATACCAATTAAAGTGTCAATTAATTTATAAATGTTTCACAGGAATAGGTGCCCATTTAAAGTCTCTCTGAAAGAGTCATATTTCCTACCAAAATGAAAAGAAACAATAAGTTATTATAAAAAGTATAAAGAAAAATGAAGCCTGTTTTTAGGGTAATTAAGAGTTTTTGCTTGGTGACATTATTTTCATGACAATCGGAAAATAAATGACCAGCATAAAATAAATTCAGTACAACATATTACCAAGATGTGTACTTAAATAGCACCTTAAAAATGTACAATTATGAACAATAGTACAATTTCAATCGTATTTCCCCCCACACATTACACTAATAAGAATGAGATTTCATCACATTACATAATAAGAACTGGGGTGAAAATGAGCTTGTCATGAGCATAATGTAACAAATTATTTTATAATTATCTTTAATTATTTTAGCTTTCACAATAACATTTCACTTAATGGCTCTTAAATAGCCTTCGTTTTCAATTGAAGCCTTTTATTTTATTATTATAATAAATTATAATATTGTTTAATAATTTTTTATTATTTATTATTATTTACTTTTATAATTTTCAATTATTTACTTTTATACATTTCAATTATTTTAGCCTTCACAGTGCCATTTAAAAAAAATATATTAATGGCCCTAAAATAGCCTTCATTTTCAATTAAAGCCTTTTAATATCTCCATCCATCCATCCATCCATCTATCTTCAACCACTTATCCGAAGTCGGGTTGCGGGGGCAGCTGCTCCAGCAGGGGGCCCCAAACTTCCCTATCCCGAGCCACATTAACCAGCTCTGACTGGGGGACCCCTGAGGCGTTCCCAGGCCAGTGTGGAGATGTAATCTCTCCACCCAGTCCTGGGTCTTCCCCGAGGCCTCCTCCCAGCTGGACGTGCCTGAAACACCTTCCTAGGGAGGCGGCCAGGGGGCATCCTTACCAGATGCCCAAACCATCTCAACTGACTCCTTTCGACGCAAAGGAGCAGCGGCTCAACTCCGAGCTCCTCACGGATGACTGAGCTCCTCACCCTATCTCTAAGGGAGAAGCCCGCCACCCTTCTAAGGAAGCCCATTTCGGCTGCTTGTACTCGTGACCTAGTTCTTTCGGTCATGACCCAGCCTTCATGACCATAGGTGAGGGTAGGAACAAAAATTGACCGGTAGATCGAGAGCTTTGCCTTTCGGCTCAGCTCTCTTTTCGTGACAACAGTGCGATAGAGTGAGTGCAATACCGCCCCCGCTGCCCCGATTCTCCAGCCAACCTCCCGCTCCATTGTCCCCTCACTCGTGAACAAGACCCCGAGGTACTTGAACTCCTTCACTTGGGGCAAAACCTCATTCCCTACCTGGAGTACGCTCTCCATCGGTTTCCTGCTGAGAACCATGGCCTCAGATTTAGAGGTGCTAATCCTGCCTAGTTGGTCCTGCCTTTTAATATCTAATTATAATAAATTATAATATTGATTTTTGTATTTTTAATTATTATTATTTAATTGTATTATTATTTACTTTTATTAATTTCTATTATTTAAGCTTTTAATATAAATTGAATATAATTCTTGTGATATAAGGGGGAAATATGACCCAGATATTCTTGATATATATATATCATATTTTTTATTCAGTCTTAAAGTCTATCTAAAAACTGAGCTAAACTGAGGGATGCTGTTTATTTAAAAACGTTCTCGACCTATCAGCTCAATCTTTCTCACTCATGAAGAGACACCGTTTCAGTATTTCTGAGAACTTGCAGGCCAGGTCAGATGATCAAACAATATGTGTCTTTGTAATACTTTGTTTACATAGAGAGTGGCTCTTCTGTGTTTGAGCTGGTTGACTGTTCAAACAACATTTGTCTGAGGGTTTTTTCCCCCAGAGAGCTATCAGAGTAATCTGGCAAACTCATCGGCAAACAGGTAGAGCAGGGTGGCAGGTGACTTTGCAAGGCTTTAGCAGGAAGTGGAGCGGCTTCTATGTTACTTCACAATGCCACATTGTTCTGCTCGACTGTACTGATACAGCAGAGCGGAAAGAGAGTGTGGGAAAAGACAAATGTGCTCTCATCTGGCACACCTACACATGAAATTATAAAGATAACGTGAGATTTAATGGACCAGAAAGGTGACATCATACTTATTTCAAGTATGCCAGCTCCCATTACATTAAATGGTATAATTATGTTAATTGTGGCCAATAAATTATTTGCATTGGAGGTTTAACTCATTGCATTTTGCTGTGGTGGTCAAAGCTATACACTAGTGTCACTCACTCTCATGTTCATTGGGGTGATTTTTAATCATCCATAAAACAACTTTAGAGTTTTTTTTTTGTCTTTAGCTTGTGATCATTCAAAAGAAACACATTTTTATACTAAAAATAACATGGAGACAGAAAGTCAGTGTTGCTTTAGCTTGTTAAATCATCATGAAGTGAGGAACAAGGACACTAAAAAGGCCCGAGTATAGAGCCATGTGGCACACCCTCACCTGTCCAGCTTCCTGTGCATACAGCAATGCCGTGTTCGGTACTGTATTATGCTTTTTCAACTTTCTCTGCTGCTCGAGTCGTTCCTTCTCTTTCTCAACGGTTCGCGTCGACTCTCTCAGCCTCTCCAGGTCCTGCTGGTACGTCTGTCTTTGCCTCTCCAGTTCCTGTCTCTCCTCGGCCAGTCGCGCCTCCATTCGCCGGCACTCCTCCTCCCTCTCCATCAGCCGCTGATCGGCCGCTTCGGCCTGCCGTCGCTGCTTCTCACGTTCTCGTTCCCACCGTGCCTGCTCCTGCCGGTGCTGACTCTGCAGCCGCTGGAAGTTGGCCAGCTCCTCACGGTGCTTCTCCAGGTTGCGCTGTTTCTCCTGCTCCAGGAGCACGTCAGTGCAGCGGTTCCGGCTGCCAGGCCGCTCCCGCTCAGCTGTGAGGAGCGATGCCCGCTGGAGCTCGATGTGGCTGTCCTGCTGAGCGATGATGGCCTGAAGGAGACAAAGGGGAAAGAAAAAAGGACTTGTTTGGATATGTACCAAGAAGCCCTTAACAGCTAAGTCTTAGCAGCTGAGAAGTGTCAAGCATTCTGCTTGTTCTTGTTTTTGCCAATGACATGATTTGTGCACTGTATTACAAGTCACTTTGGTAAGAAAGTGTGTAAAGAATGAACCTTTCAAGTAAACAGGAAGACAGTAAGGAAGGGAGGAATGAAGGAAAGAACAAATTAATGCATAAACGACAAAGAACAAACAAAAGAACAAATTAATGGATAAAAGTAAAAGAAAAGAAAATGAAAGCACAAAAAGAACAAACAAACAGAAAATTAACAAAAGAGCGAAAGAAAAAAAATCTATGCACAAATGAAAGACAAGAGCAAAATACAGAAAAATATTAGAATGAAAAACAAGAACAAACAAACAGAAGACCGAAAACAAACAAAATAAATAACAAAAGCGCAAATAAAAAGACAAAGATAGAAAATGAACAAAAACAAACAAAAATGAAAGACAGAGAACAAAAGAATAAGAAAACAAGAACAACCAGAACACAGAAAGTCAGAAAAAGAACAAAAAACAAGACCGAACAAAAGAAAATATGCGAACGAACAACAGACTGAAAGAACAAAAAGACAAGAACAAACGGAAGACAGAAAAACGAAAAATAAAAAAAAACAACAGTGAATGAAAGAAATGACAAATGCATGAATGAAAGAAGATAAAAGAACAAACAAACTAACAATTGTAAAACAAAATAAACAAGATCGAACAATCGAAATAAATGCACAAATGAAAGATGGACAAAAAGAACAAAATACGAAAAACAAAAACACACAAACTGAAGACAGAAAACAAAAAGTACAAGAGCGAAACAAAGAAATAAAAAATTAAAAGACAAACAGGAAGAACAAAAAACAAACAAAAAGAACAAACAGAACACAAAGACAGAAAACTAACAAAAGGACAAGACCGAACGAACGAAATAAATAAAAAATGCACAAATGAAAGACAGACAGAAAGAACAAAAGACAAAAGTGTGAATGAGAGACCGAAAGAACAAACGAAAGACAGAGAACAAAAGACCTTATGAATGAGCAAACGAAACTGCAAACAAACTCCAGCACGAATAAAAGAATCAATGAAGAAACAAACAAAAACCCAAAACATCTGTCTGAAAAGCACGGTGTTGACAAATTTCAACCGCTAACATCACACAAATAGTGACCGGTGCCTCAAGGGTCAATTTCTAAAGACATTTCCCTTCTTGAGTGTATCTTGGCATGATTATTGGGTGCATTTCCTGTGAATCTCTGGTGATGATGTTATAAGTGACACATGAGTGTGGTCGTTCTGTTTCACCTGTAAACTGTACAGCCTCTGTGACAGCAGCAGCACTCGCTCATAGAACTGGTAAAACAGGAACACAAAAGGACAGTGCCGGGATTAATCAAATCTTCATATTTAATGCCACATGCCAGCCACATGAGTTAAACTGCATTAACAGCCAATTAGGTGCGGTGACCACAAGGGCTATGATTTAAAAAAATGCATTGGGTGTGTACGAAAGAATGTAGGTACGTTTTTCTCACGGGAAACAATTAAACATAACCAAGCTAGCAACAATGCCAACATTTCTAATACGATGAGCTTTCTTACCGCTGATTCTGAGAATTTAGAGGCGGAGGAATGTTTGTTCAAGCAAGGTGAGGAGGCCTCATCCTGAGAAAGACAGACAGATAATCTACACTGTATAATCAATTTGACAGTGACACATTGTGTGAAAAATGAATACAGAACTGAATCATCTGATGTTGCTTTTATTGTTTAGTATCATATTTCTGTTGTGTGTAGGGGAAATGGGAGAAGGATGTGGATACTCCATTAGAGTCTATGCATGTGTATGACCCCGTTTACACCTGGTATATCATGGTCAGGCTAGACACGTCGCTGTTTACACCTTGTTCTCTTAAATGCATCTCCTGTGACCACGTGTGTTCGGAATTCAGGGAGAGGATCTCGGTTTTATGAGCACATACATCAATCACTGGTAGTGTGTTACTGCATGACATTAAAGCGCAACAGTCCTAAAAGCACAGTGCGCAGTTTCTTCCAGATGAACCAGAAATTTTATCCAAGCACAAACGCAACATTTCGAGTACAATTCTCCATTATTTTAGTGGATAATCTGTATTAAAAGGAGCTTCAGATGTTCGTGCTTCTCATCTGTGTTGATATCGTACACACTGATGTGAAGTTCTCGTGTTTGTGTTTGCATCCGCTTTTTACATTTTTCCGATCGGATGGTTAATTCCATTTTAAGCCGTTTGTAACTGGCAAAGTTTACACTCTGTTTTAGCGCGGTCGCTGATTGACTGGTGAGAGTGGCGCTTCACTGCTGTATGGGATGCATACAGGACGGATAGTTTACACATCATATGCAATGCGTTCACATTCGTTTTTGACTACCTCTGTATGTGGTTTTTGTGATCTGATCATAAAACGTTTTAGATCCCAATTAGACCTGTATTTAGCGCTGACCACATGTGATCATATCACCCGAAACGCATCTTAATACCAGGGGTAATCGGGGTCTATATCGGTGTTCTCGCTCACCAACTCATCCTGATCCTGACAAGCGTACACCTCTTTGAGTTGTGGGTCTGAACTCGCCCGCTGACTTCTTTCTCTGGACCGGCCCGCTGCACCGGAAAGCTTCTTCTTCACACTGCCATCTTTGATGAATAATAGACACATATTTATGCTAAGTATATACTGTGGTGGTGATGGGATGGATAGTATGGACAGCAAATTAAAAATCTAATCTAATGAAGGGGAAAGTCAAAAAACGAAAACTAATTAAATCCTCACTAATTCATCATATATAACAAAAGGCATATTAATAAATAAATGTGGCTCTTACGCTTGGGCAGGACGGTCGAAATGCTGTCATAGCCACCGAAGGTGTCCGCTCTGCGTGGAAGCATTCCCGATCCGGGACTCTCGTTCCCCTCGGTCTGTGGAACTGATTCCTTCACACCAGATGCCAGGAGAATCTGAAGGTTCTCCACTATAGAGACACAGAGATATATGGAACAACACTGATTTGCTACCAAAAATGGAGGGGCTGGGGGGCATTGCCAGACCAACACCAAAATACGTGTAAATTTAAGGTTGGCCAACTCAAGCTAAAATACCAAGGAGAAACACCCATGGTCCGACAAGAGATACAGTACAACAAAGATCACATCCTACTACCGTCTCTGCACCAAGTGCAAGAGTTCAACTAGAAACCAATGCTAAAAGAAGTCATTTAATAACTAAAGACACTAAATTGAATCAGATTTTGATGGACTTTGACTGCTAGTGGTGGAAATGGTAAAAAGGTATGTTAAATTGTCTTATCAGGCTTCAAACAACTTCAACAGGCCCTGTTACAATGGGTTATGCCCCGACATGTTACCTTCAGTGATGACTCCTTTGAGCACCTGCTCCCCCTTCTGTAGGTCAGAGGCGTCACCACACAGCAGCAGACGGGAGTGAGAGCTGCCATCTTCCAGACCGGCCACAGATTCAGCCAGCTCCACAAACAACTGCTGCTTCTCTGTGAGACTCTGAGCGATCTGAGCATCCTTCAACATTAGACGCTCTGGAAAGGAAATGAAAATAAACAACAACAGTAATCTAGACATATAGAAGCAAGAAACCAAGTAACACCCTGCAACAATACAAGGAAAAAGATGAAAAGATCAACACATATTTTGTTGACAGACAAAAGACACACTCGGTATGAAAACGCAAGTGCGCCCTCTAGTGATTCAAGATCCTCCCAAGCTTGAAAGTAAAACTGTATCAGTGTGAAATACTTTAAAAGAACATCCAGCAACCAGTTTCAGATCAGCAGAAACTCAAAACTGGCATGACTTAATAATTGGCATAGTAACATCATAACTGAGGTACTTTTAAAGAAACATGAGGGGCTTTACCTTGAAACTCTCGAAATCTGGCGACCCTGGCCTCCTCTTCTTCACTAAACAATCTCTCCTCTGTATTCGGAGAGCTGACAGAAGAAAGCAAGAGTGGAAGAATGATTAAAAAGGTGAACTATAATAACCCTGACATGAACAATAGTTTAACACACATGTACCTCTCCACAGCCTGACGGATTTGTGCGATCCAGGTGTTGCGGTCTTCTTTTGAAGCGGTGTGGATTTCGTACATCTCAGGTTCATTAGAGGAGGCGCAGATGAGGAACATGGCCCGTTCTTCATGCGCCACCTCACGAATAATCAACTTCTGAAGCGAAATCACAGATGGCTTATTGTCCTAACGAAAAACAAACAAACATAAAAAACAACACAGACGTGTCTGTTAAGAACGGTTTTCACTTTCACAGCAGAACCGTCCTGTATAAAATCGCCTGTTCTGCACAGACATGGAAAACGTCCTCACCACAGTTGAGAAAACGTATCTCTGATCCTTTTCTTGCAACAACACGAGAACATCGGTAAGCAGTAGAGCTAGAATATCTGTAACGAAAGCAAGAGTCCGATAAATAGATAGTGCACATAGTTTACATTATATAACAGACACTATGCCATTATATACAGGACAAACAGATGGAATAATTACCTTTGAGTCGACCAGAGGCAGCTTTCCAGTTGACCGTGCCCTCGTACAAGAGCCTGCGTCGACCCTTCGATATGTCCTCCTTACGAAACTCACGGCCATCCTTGATCTTTCCCAGGGACTTGGGCTCCATCTTGGAGGCGATCTCTCTGAGCCGCACTTCCTTCTCATATAAATTGACCTGGGCGTCCACCTGTACGATGGTATCCTTGATCAGACAGAGAGCCCGTGCCAAGCCTTCATGCTCTTCTGTTCCAGCTGGAATGGTACAAGGCGAAAGTTAGAGACATCGATTTTCGAAGTAAGCAATAGCAATAGTGAAGCTTGCCCTTTTAGAGACCTCCGAGAACAATTTAGGCTGTTGACAAACCTTCTGTGTTGAGTAGGATTCGCTCCAGTAGTACAGGATACTTGGTGATTCGCTGTGTCACCAGCAAGATGCACTCTGGAACCCCTAACCGCCGTACAATTGATGAATTATTTATTTTCTAAAAGAAAAAAAAAAAAGCGAAAGCAATAATTCAAAACCTAACAGAACTGAAGTTGGTTAAAGCAACATTCAAGTGTATAAGGTCTGTCAGGAGGTGCTTTATGTACCCTCATGAGGTTCTGGAACTTCTTGTTGCTCTGCAGTTGTTCTTTGTAATAGTTCACCGCTTCAGTGTGCCGACTGCAGAAATCCCCATAGCTCTCCTTCATCCGATCTCCAAGCTCTCCAGAAAACTAAACAATTCAGGCGAATAAAGAAATTAAACACTAATTCGCCATAAACAGTATTTGTGCAAGTTAATCAAAGAAGACTTAAGGAAAGCAGAACACAAAATCACCATGAACATCAATAAAGCAGCCTCTTTAAATTAAGGTGATGTAACATTTACATTGCAGGAAGTGATGAGCGGGAGATAGTGTGAAGTAGGAAATGTAGGACAGGAGGTCTAAATGTGAAGCAGAAGCTTTAGGGCAGAAAGCATCACAACAGGAAGTGTAAAACAGGAAATGTGAAGCAGAAAATGTCAGAAAGGAAGTCTAACAATAGGAAGTATGAAGAACAAAATGTAGGGCAGGAAGTCCAACAACAGTACATTTTAAGCAGAAGGTTAAGGGCAGAAAGCATAACAACAGGAAGTGATGTAAAACAGGAAATGTGAAGCAGGAAGTTTAAGGCAGGAAGTGTGCAACAGAAAATGTGAAGCAGGAAACATCGGAAAGGAAGTCAAACAATAGGAAGTATGAAGAACAACAAAGTGTAGGGCAGGAAGTCCAGCAAGAGTAAATGTTAAGCAGAAGGTTAAAGGCAGAAAGCATAACAACAGTAAGGTGCGGCACATCCGAGTGCACCATCGGTCTGTACGCAGATGATGTAATTCTGACCCTTTCAGATGTAAAAACATCCCTTTCACCCCTTCTTAATCTGATAGATGGCTTTGGGCGACTCTCTGGGTTTACGATAAACTGGGAGAAATCTGTTTTTATGCCTCTGTCTAGCAGTCTTGACTCTAGTTTTCTTCTCAATCTGCCCTTCAGAGTCTCTCATGACCACTTTTCCTACCTGGGGATTAACATCCCCAGAAATCCAAAACTTCTCTTTAAACTTAATTATATGGATCTGTTTGGCAGGCTCAAGGGTATGATAGATAAGTGGACACTTCTCCCCCTCTCATTGGTTGGCCGTGTCAACATTGTTAAAATGGTTGTGCTCCCTAAATTTACGTATCTATTTCAGAATGTGCCCATCTTCCTCACCTCTTCCTTTTTCAAGACGTTAGACTCTATTATCATGCCCTTCATCTGGGCCTCCAAGCCCCCCCCGTATTTCAAAGGCCCACTTACAGAAGCCCACTGAGGTGGGTGGTTTAGGCCTGCCTGTTTTTCGACATTACTACTGGGCCTGCAACGCCAGAGCATGGGTTTTCTGGAATCTGTCCACGGCTGGGGGTGCAGAGATGGGTGGACCCTGCCCTAGATGGCCTGAGATTGAGCTTAGTAATGCTGTGTCACTTACTGGTGCCTCCTTGTCAGCCATTCTATTCTCAAAACCTGATATTAAAATTAAATCGCTACACAATCATTTTTTACTTTACAACTCGATTAAAATTTTAAAGCAAATCAAGGTAATTCTTAAACTCCCAGATAATTCAATTCATGTCCCCATATGTCAGAACCCCTGTTTCAAGCCTGGTTTGATGGATGCTGTCTTTACGCAATGGTCAGATAAAGGTTTAACTACTATCAGGGATCTTTATGTTGATAATTTCTTTGCATCTTTTGCCCAGCTCCAGGCTAAGTTCAAACTTCATGCTAACCAATTTTTTCGTTATCTACAAATTAGGAATTTTGTCAAGCATACTTTTTCGGGTCTACATGTGTTTTGTGGATCTGGAGAAGGCGTATGTATAGAATCAATTCCATGCCACATATATTTGCAAAAATATAAAGTATTGCAAAATAAAATAAAGTTTTGCAAAACAAAAAAAGTATTGAGCAAACAAACAAAAAAAATTTTAAAACAAAAATTAAGTATCACAAACGTAAAATAAAGTATCGAGAGAAAAAAAGAAAGTTTTGCAAACAAAAATAAAGAATTGCAAAATATAAATAAAATATAGCAAAAATCAAGATGTAATTAATTGCAAAAATCAATGACTGTTGTAAAATAATCTAAAGATCTTTTATCCTTTTTTATCTCTGCAACAGATTTTTAGGCAGCAATGATTTTGCCACACATCTTTTTCTTTGCAACGCTCCTTTTAATCTGCATTTCCATCACGTGTGAGCTCGTGATACCGTTTTCTGCCTTCTTGCGCTTCACTTTATGGCACTGTTTTGACGTGGGGGTGGAGTCAGGGGATTGGGGCGTGTACAACGGGCTCAGTGATGCCTCTCTGGAAGTTACGTCATTAGCTTGAGACACGGATCAAACATCATGGCTGAGCACAGGCATGCAGGTGGATCTCAGGTATATAAAGTTGATTGTTTAAGGAAACTCATTTTAAAATATTCAATGGGTATACCCGTCAAGTCAATTTTTAAGACAACGGTTTAATTTTGAAGAAAATGCCTGTACTTTTTGTCAAATTGACAGAGACGTTCTGATCATCTTTTTTCTCGTTTTTCTTCAAATACTTTTTGGGAAAATATGTCTTATTGGTTGGAATCAAAGATTCACTCACTGCCCACTTTTGCTAGGAAACATGTTATGTTTGGAGTGCTGTTGGACGAGAAAAGAAATGAATTTCTTATTAATGTAATGTTGATACTGGGCACATTTTTCATTCATAAGTCCAAATGTATGAAGACGAAACCTTATTTTTCTGTATTTAAAAGAGACTTGATTTGTAATTTCTTTCCAGCGTTGGAATGTATGAAAAGTAAAAAGGCCCAGAAATTGGCTGGAATAATAAGAGACCTTGAGCTCTTAAAAGAGGAATAAAGAGACCCCTCTGTATTTGTATTTTTTATTTTATACATTTAATTTATTTTATTTTAACTGATATGTGCCTTGCTTAATACTCATTTACCTGAACTTACCAATGCCATTGTAGATGTACTTTCTGTTTTTTGTTCTGTTCTTGGTGTTCAATAAAAAAAAAAAAATTGTTTCCTTTTATTTAATTAGCATTAAATGTGCTTTAACAGCGTTTGCTTCAGATAAAGAAGTTAGAGATCAGTTAAAGTGGTGGATTTATTAGCCATACTCGCTAACATAGCCAGCAGCTGCAGTTTATTCTCTCTCAAATGATTGGACTATTGATTGATTCTTATGTTTACTTTATAGATTATAATTGTCTATACCATAGTATGTTGTCTTCTAAAAAAATGTAAACTCCATATTTAAAAATATATAAATAGATGTTATATTATCACTGTTAAAGGAGACAATAAATAGATTACAAATAAGCATCCCAGGAAACGATCTACAAACAAGAAAAGAACATCACTTATAATGTTAATTGTGCAAAAGCAAAACAAATTTAACAGATTGATTCTTAAGAGTAGGTGCTGATAACCTGGTTATATCCTGCTGAGTATACTCGAGGCAGAGAAACAGCAAGAGAAAGCTGTTGTTGTTGTTGTTGCTGCTGACCCTGAGCTGCCTGAATATGACCGAAGCTTTGAGTCAGAACACTAATAAGATTCGTCACGACATCTGGATATTCTCTCTGCTAAATGTGACATTGCAAATCATTACATGAGATGACCTAGATACACGTACATTTACTGTGAGCATTGTAAGAACTTAAGTAGCTTGTGAACAGGTTCGTTGAGCAATGGAGGAGTCAGGAGACAGCGAAGCAGGTTTGAAATCAGCACTTTAATTTCTTTCACGAACATAAGACGGTCACCGCCGTAGAAATGTGAACATAAACAAAACAATATCACACTCAGTCTGTGGAGCTTTCTGGATCCACACTCTCTCCCTCTCGACACTTGGCGTCCCTTTAAATGTCTCTCTCCGTATCACTACAATAAGACACAGGTGTTAGAGATAATTACAAACCAGGTGACAAGCCTTACCGCTCTCTCTCTCCCGCAGACCGACACACGACCACGCCCCCATGCCACATAGCTGTATAACGCAGGGTTAAGAATATAGGGGATGTGAACATTTTATATTTCAAAACTTTATTTTTAAAGACAGAACACATGCACGTTTGTTACGATCGTTTAACTTTTTATTTGTAATCTATTTACTGTCTCCTTCAACAGTGATAATGTTACATCTAAATATGGAGTTTACATTTTTTTAGAAGACAACATACTATGGTATAGACAATTATAATCTATAAAATAAACATAAGAATCAATCAATAGTCCAATCAATTGAGAGAGAATAAACTGCAGATGCTGGCTATGTTAGCGAGTATGGCTAATAAATCCACCGCTTTAACTGATCTCTAACTTCTTTATCTGAAGCAAACGCTGTTAAAACACATTTAATGCTAATTAAATAAAAGGAAACAATCAACTTTATATACCTGAGATCCACCTGCATGCCTGTGCTCAGCCATGATGTTTGATCCGTGTCTCAAGCTAATGACGTAACTTCCAGAGAGGCATCACTGAGCCCGTTGTACACGCCCCAATCCCCTGACTCCACCCCCACGTCAAAACAGTGCCATAAAATGAAACGCAGAGAAAAGTGAAGCGCAAAGGCAAAACGGTATCACGAGCTCACACGTGATGGAAATGCAGATTAAAAGGAGCGTTGCAAAGAAAAAGATGTGTGGCAAAATCATTGCTGCCTAAAAATCTGTTGCAGAGATAAAAAAGGATAAAAGATCTTTAGATTATTTTACAACAGTCATTGATTTTTGCAATTAATTACATCTTGATTTTTGCTATATTTTATTTATATTTTGCAATTCTTTATTTTTGTTTGCAAAACTTTCTTTTTTTCTCTCGATACTTTATTTTACGTTTGTGATACTTAATTTTTGTTTTAAAATTTTTTTTTTTTGTTTGCTCAATACTTTTTTTGTTTTGCAAAACTTTATTTTATTTTGCAATACTTTATATTTTTGCAAATATATGTGGCATGGAATTGATCCCATACGTATGACCTAGCATACTTTTTCCGGTCTACATGTGTTTTGTGGATCTGGAGAAGGCGTATGACCGGGTCCCCCGGGAGATACTGTGGGAGGTGCTGCGGGAGTACGGGGTGGGGGGATCCCTTCTTAGGGCGATCCAATCCCTGTACGTCCAAAGCGAGAGCAGTGTCCGGGTCCTCGGCACGAAGTCGAGTTCATTCCATGTGGGGGTTGGTCTCCGCCAAGGCTGCGCTTTGTCACCAATCCTGTTTGTGATATTCATGGACAGGATATCAAGGCGTAGTCGGGGTGGGGAAGGTGTGCGGTTCGGTGGGCTGGGGATCTCATCGCTGCTTTTTGCAGATGATGTTGTCTTCATGTCATCATCGGTCCGTGACCTTCAGCTCTCACTGGATCGCTTGGCAGTCGAGTGTGAAGCAGCTGGGATGAGGATTAGCACCTCTAAATCTGAGGCCATGGTTCTCAGCAGGAAACCGATGGAGTGCGTACTCCAGGTAGGGAAGGAGGTTTTGCCCCAAGTGAAGGAGTTCAAGTACCTCGGGGTCTTGTTCACGAGTGAGGGGACAATGGAGCGGGAGGTTGGCCGGAGAATCGGGGCAGCGGGGGCGGTATTGCACTCGCTCTTTCGCACCGTTGTCACGAAAAGAGAGCTGAGCCGAAAGGCAAAGCTCTCGATCTACCGGTCAATTTTTGTTCCTACCCTCACCTATGGTCATGAAGGTTGGGTCATGACCGAAAGAACTAGGTCAGCGAGTACAAGCAGCCGAAATGGGCTTCCTCAGAAGGGTGGCGGGCTTCTCCCTTAGAGATAGGGTGAGGAGCTCAGTCATCCGTGAGGAGCTCGGAGTAGAGCCGCTGCTCCTTTGCGTTGAAAGGAGTCAGTTGAGGTGGTTTGGGCATCTGGTAAGGATGCCCCCTGGCCGCCTCCCTAGGGAGGTGTTTCGGGCATGTCCAGCTGGGAGGAGGCCTCGGGGAAGACCCAGGACTAGGTGGAGAGATTACATCTCCACACTGGCCTGGGAACGCCTCGGGGTCCCCCAGTCAGAGTTGGTTAATGTGGCTCGGGATAGGGAAGTTTGGGGCCCCCTGCTGGAGCAGCTGCCCCCGCGACCCGACTTCGGATAAGCGGTTGAAGATGGATGGATACTTTTTCGCTCCTAGATGTGACCCTCATGCAACATTCCTTTTTTGATATTATGACTAGCCCTCCCACCTCCAAGCATTTGATTTCTCGGTTTGTTAATATCTTTGTTGTGGCAACCCCCTCTCTTCATATTAAAGAGGCGTGGATCAAGGACACGGGCGAAGTCATATCTGACGAGCTATGGGCGAAAGGGTTAAACAGGATAAAAACATGCTCTATTAATGCTCGACTTCAGCTTATTCAGTTCAAAGTAGTTCATAGGTTGCACTATTCCAAGACTAGACTGAACAAATTATTTCCGGCTGTCTCCCCCACTTGTGATAAATGTAAATCAATTAATGGAACTCTTGGGCATCTTTTCTGGTCCTGCTCTAAGCTCACAAAATTCTGGGTTGACATTTTCAGTTTGTACAGTGCTGTGTACAATAGACAACTGGTTCCTGACTGTCTCTTAGTAATACTGGGCTGCTCCGAAGGTTCTTTGGCTCTACCATCCGTTTTACAACAAGCCCTCATGTTTGGTATGGTCATTGCAAAACGGGTTATCCTAAAGGAGTGGAAGTCAGCTTCCTCTCCTTGCTTCAAGAGATGGCTTAATGATATGGTTTCCTGTTTATACCTTGAAGAAATTCGGTTCTCTATGTCTAATTCTCAAGATAAGTTTAAGAGGATCTGGGGCCCTTTCATAGAATACATCAGGAAGGATAGAACTCAAACTGGGACCTAAATGCAATGCACTTTTTATTTTATTTAATTTTTTTTAATTTTTGGGTAGTTATCTTTACTGAGACTGCCACTCCCCTCCGGCTCAGGCCTCCTTGACTCAATTTGTGTGAGTGGACTTTTTGTGATATCTATTCATTGTACTGACACATATATTTATACTTGTTTCTTTCTATAGAATGTGTAAGTGCTGGCTGTTTGTGTTTTTTTTTTTTTTTCTTGTTCGTTTTTGTTCTGTTGTTTTTTTTGTGCCTTAATTATCAGATTTTTACTGCCTTTCTTTTTGTTTGTATTATGTGCACCTGTGTATAGAGTAAAAAATCTTTATAAATAAAATTTACAAAAAAAAAAAGAAAGCATAACAACAGGAAATGTGAAGCAGGAAATGTCAGAAAGGAAGTCTAACAATAGGAAGTATGAAGAACGAAATTTAGGGCAGGAAGTCAAACAACAGTAAATTTTAAGCAGAAGGTTAAGGGCGGAATGCATAACAACAGGAAGTGATGTAAAACAGGAAATGTGAAGCAGGAAACATCAGA